>NC_091935.1:22381597-22681597 GCF_041260155.1 Ptychodera flava
TAAAACTAACCCACACAAGTGATAGATCAGATAAGAATTGTAAAAGTTTGGGAGTCCGAATATCTGTATCGTTCTCATTTATTCGCTCAGCCGGTTTACAACAGAAGGGTTATAAAAGTGATAACATAAATATTTACCTGACAGTATTTTGAACTCCACTTTTCCGTTACTTTCTCACAAATCTTTGTTCAATATTGACGCTCACATTTCAGATTTCAGTATTCAGAAGTCGTTTCATCATGTACAGTTTATTGTTTGTTTGTTTGTTTGCCGTTTCAAGAACCCGAATGCGACGACACCAGCTTTCAGTGCGTTGAATCCAAAAGATGCATTCCACGGAGATGGAAGTGCGACGGCGACCCCGATTGTTCCGATGGGTCGGACGAAGCGGGCTGCCGTGGTGAAGAAGTGACCCCCAGGGGTTGTAGGGACAGAGAGTTCCAGTGCTCAAGCGGAGATTGTATACACGAGTCCTGGCGATGTGACACTGACCTTGACTGCCCAGATGGGTCGGACGAAGTTGGTGCGGTGTGACAGGTACTTCACATTGCATCTTTGTGTAAGTGTGACGTCATATCAAAGGGCATGGTCAGTGAGGTCATATTTAAGGGACTGATCAGCAAGGGTTGGTGGGAGGCGTCATACCGTCTTTGAATAAAGGGGTAATCCCCCCCCTCTCTCTCTCTCTCTCTCTCTCTCTCTCTCTCTCTCTCTCTCTCTCTCTCTCTCTCTCTCTCTCTCTCTCTCTCTCTGGCGCTTATCGAATTCTGAAGACGCTATGTGACTACCTATTGTCTCTTTTTCGTGGCTGTCCAGCATAAACAACTTTCTCGTCGCGCTTCGTATGTCATAAATGAACATAAGTTTACAATAAAAATGTTAGCTTTCCTGTCTTGACTGCGTCGCAACTAAACTAGATCCCTGAAGGCATTGCGTCACTTCCGCTGACCAATGCAAGTTGCAGAAGCCAGAGACACAGAGTCTCAAGTGAATGCTTCCCAAAAATATCAGCTCTTTCAGTCTTCATAATTAAAAAGTGGAAAAGCAACATGGTTAAAGAATAAAATTTGAGAAAACATGGCTTTTCTAGAATATTCTGAATGCTTGAGTTTACGGTTGTATCAGTAGATGGAACAGGACTATGGAGGTTTCCCTCGTTCCAAGTTCATGGCGGATTGTGTTTTCACATTTCAATTATTTGTATTATTCATAGAAACTGAATAATCAGGACGATTGCTTTATTTTCCCTAAAGTTTACATTTGCATTTACCGACCTATCTCTCACCACAATTGTTTGACTGAAACCCGCCCCATCCCAATAAATTATTCTATTTTATTCATTTTATTTTATTCTCGTCAACTGCGCCAGCGCAAGTTAAAATATGAAATATATAAGATAAGTATAATAAAAGACGAAATTGAAAATGAAGAAAACTACATACGACAGAAAGATTGAAATCACATCGACAAGACCGCCATGATATTTGTTTTTGAAGTTGTAGTGAATTGCAAAATATATCAATATTACTATTAAATGAATGAATTAAATAAGCGGGACGTGCCACCAAAGAACCCTCTCTTTGTAACATCGACTCTATTATTATGAGGTATAAAAATTAGGTCCCTTCTGGTGCTCAAACAAGAACGCTGAGACCAAACAAAGAGACACTATCTGTACAATTAAAATGTGATAAAACACTTCTTCGCAGGAATCCACAATAAAAAAATCCGTACGAATATGTCAATGTGGACTATTATAAATGTGTAAGTCATAGTCACAATTACACCGTACACTGCAGTCCCTATAAAAGCCATATTTAACATGTAAAAAAAAACACGGAGAAGGCGTTTTTTTATTTATTCAATTCTCATTGCTTGGTGCTTTGAGACAGAATTGAAAATAAGTATTGCATTGTAAAATTGGATGATCAATTGTCACAAACAAACGACGAGCAGGAGCATTGTCAATAAGACTAAAATTAAGAGTAATAAAACCTGAATGCGGTTTGCCTTGGCAACAGTGTGGTCTACATGTTTGTTGATAGAAAGCTTTTTGTCAAGTATGATGTCAAGGTCTTTATGATGATTGAGCCCGACGTATATAACAAATAAAAGAGGACCTAAGATGGATCCTTGTGGTACACCAGACGTTATGTCACACTACGAAGACGAGGTACCATTACATAAGTATGTAGAACCTTTGCCTTCTGTTCAAGTGCGAAGCTTCTTTAAAAGATCCTTATGAAAACAGTTACCATGTAACTTATGAAGAAAGACAGCGTGATTTACTTTATAATAAGCTTTGCTGAAATCAGCGTAAATGACATCTAATTGTGCTCTATTGTTAATTGCTGTTTTGGTCTCTGTAAGTTTGAATGAAATTCTCAATCACTGTAAAGTTATATCATAAAATAGTTCAATAGAATCATCAATATGTATACCATTTAGAGAACACCATGACAGCAATTCAAGAGCTCTAGTCCATTGCATAAAAATCAGCTTTTTGAAAGTTATAGATTAGTCTATCCTCCCGACAGGACTCTGTCTTATTCGTGAATACGTATGAACACAACACGTTATCGTGGTCTTACTCAAATTGTTCAAGCCGGTTCTGACATTATGGATATACACCAGTGGAACACAAAACAAACTTAACCATGGTTATTACAAATAGGGTGATAATTACATTGATATGATATCGATGTAATGTCATGATAATCGACGATGGTACCGGATGATCCTGTTTTGTTTATCGGGTTCCAGTTGCCTTGGCCCGGGCATCGTGCACTACATTAACGACGTAATTTATGACTGAAACAACACAATATCACCATTGTTTTTTTTTGCAATTCAGATGCCCCGCGATGTACAACTAACAATGGAGGTTGCTCGCAAATTTGTCAAGATACCCCCGAAGGACCGACGTGCTCATGCAACGCTGGTTTCCAACTCCTCGAAGATCAGAAGACGTGCTTGGAGATCGAGACAACCACCGTGCAAGCACCGACTGCGCAGACAGGCGGGTGCGATGTTCCAGGACAATGCAGCCAGCTCTGCCAGGACACGAGCGATGGACACCGTTGCTCGTGCGTCGATGGCTATGAGCTGGGTCGAGACAACAGGTCGTGCACTGAGGCAGCCGAAACGGTTCTGCTCTTTGCTAACAGGTATGACATTAGAAGGATCAACCCGGAAACTGGGATGCAAGAGGTCATTGCCAGCGGCTTAAGGTCAGCCGTATCGCTTGACTATGATTACAATCGAGGATATTTGTACTGGAGTGACGTCAGTGAAGAGAAGATATTTCGGTACGTATCTACATAAAAAATGCTATAACATTGTTTAACTCGGCATACTCTTCCAAACATAAACGCCTCTACTGTGACGTCATTTCTTCGCCCTTGTTCCTAAGATCCCTTGTTATTTGTTATATTTCCGCAAACATATTAGTGTCAGTAAAGATCCTTCTTTCTCATATAAATGTTCAAATAGCGATGTTTCGCCAAACGAACGAGGACGACAGTTTCCTCGACTTGTTTCCAAACATGCCATCGGTCAGCTTTCGTCACATTTTTGCATGTCTCGTCGCGAATTTGATGAAGTGATTGGAGAGTTTTATGTGTACGCAACTTGTGTCGCAATTCAATCCAGCATGCCCCCCTGTAAGTGGCCATTCTGTCATGATTTTTTCATAGCGGAGCAGATCGATTTTCGTCAGTCTTGATACAAGGGCAATGTTCTATAATGTGCACATGCATGTCAATTTGTGCGCGTGCTACGAAATGTACCATGTCTTATATCATTGTCCTGTCTCAGCCACAGGGCAGCCTGTGCTGTGCCTTTTTTCAAGCGTAACTTGTAAATCAATGGCACAAGATTGTCACTCACCAATGATCGACAACGACATGAGTTGTAACAATGAAAGCAGGTAGTCAACAGCTGATAAAGTGGGCACTGCGTCACGATAACTTTTTACATATTAAGAAAGCTTCTCGCTCGTGATTGTCAATGTTTGATAATTCTTTTATGTATTTAACATCAATTATCTCTATTCTGTCAATTGGCAAAATTATTGTCCTTTTTCTACTCCCGCAATCAAAACGCCTCATGTTCAATTTCTCAACGCAGCCCGTACGTATGTGAAGTCCAACGTAGTATTTCAAGACTAAATTTATTTGATTTCTTTGCCACTAGATTTTATTGTACACAGTACATGTATCTTTAAAGCTCAGCATAGTACTCTATTTCGTATTCAACAGAAGAAAAAGCACATTTAATTTTAAAATGAATTTTGTCAAAAGTTGTGGCTATATTGTCCTGTCAAATCATGTAAAGCACATTGCACAAACATTTATATTTCATAAGTAATTGACATGGCTGAATGGATTAATTTATTCATCTTTTTATTATTTTAAGGAAATCAATCAATGGTGTTGGTGAAGTCGAGGTGTTGATTGAACAACGAGTCAATAACCCCGACGGAGTAGCCGTGGACTGGATCTATCAGAATCTCTATTGGACAGACGCCGGCACCAATAAAATCGAAGTTGCCCATCTGGTTCCTAGACATGGCGCCATTCAGCGGGCCGTCCTCATCAGCGAGGGGTTGGATGAACCCAGGGCTATCGTCGTTAATCCAGCCGAAGGGTAAGTCATAGGCATTGTTTCACATTTATTCATACCAAAGTGAAATACTTCAAAAAAGCAAGGATGTGAAAATGGCAAATGATTGCACTGTAAGCCATCAACAGAATGATACCTCATACTTCTCTGCATCTTCATGGCTATCTCTGAGTTTGCTGTGACGAGAGAGAGAGAGAGAGAGAGAGAGAGAGAGAGAGAGAGAGGAGAGAGAGAGAGAGAGAGAGAGAGAGAGAGAGAGAGAGAGAGAGAGAGAGAGAGAGAGAGAGAGAGAGAGAGAGATGGATGTGCCCCTTTGAACTATATATCGTAATATCGGGCTCAAATATCATCAAGAAAAATTTACACAATTACTTTTCTTCACAAAGTTTCATGTACTGGACCGACTGGGGAGACGACGCCAGGATTGAAAAGGCAGGGATGAATGGCTGTGGACGCACCATCGTCATACACGAAAACATAGAATGGCCGAACGGTTTATCCATTGACTATGTTAATCGCCGTATCTTCTGGGTCGATGGCAAGCTCCATCTATTGGCGAGTGCCGGACTGAACGGTGAAGCCCGGGTCGATGTTCTTTCCGATAACACTGGCCTTGCGCATCCCTTCTCGGTGTCTGTCTTTCTCGACCACGTCTACTGGACTGAATGGGGGACGGAGACTATATATCGTGCTGAAAAATTCGACGGAGGGCATAAAACCGTCATCGCCCAGAACTTATACTCGCCAATGGGAATAGTAGCATACCACAGATTGAAACAAAGGCCGAGTAAGTACACGCCAACTTCCTTTAGACCGGGAAAAAATATTCTCCGCGGATTTTCTTGCGCGGCAATAAAAGGGAGGAACAAAAGTTGTAGTTTGCTTATTACACATTACAATTTATGGTAGTGAAGAGTTAGGTTATTTGTTTGTCTGGTACCAATTTTGCATAGAGATCACTGGTTTTTGTGCTTGCTTTTGAAAGAGATATTTAAATTTTCATTGAGGAAAGTCTGAGGAAGGTTTATGCGTTTTGATTTCGGTGCGCATCCTGCCTTTAGTCCAATACCAACTTTCCTTAAAGCTGGGCGTCCATATCATGCGATAACCGCATTCCTTTCGAAAACACTGTCTGCAGGCTATCCAAGCCGGGTTTCGTTAAAGGGATAAAGTGGTCGGAACTGCGCTCAAAGGTTGTATGGGTCCCATACGACCAATGACAACACTGTATCCGAGGTAAGATGGTGATTGATGAAAGTTAAAACATATACATGTCTGTCATACTCTGCATCGTATAATTTAAATGTTGCAGCTATGATGATGAGGTGCATCTAGATATCGTGCACGAAATACATGTAAACAAGAAACTCGCACTGTTTCCCTTTAATCTTAGGACTCTTAATGATCCAAATATGTCCCTCTTCGATCCAGGTAGGAACAATTGTGGTGTCAACAACGGGAAATGCTCGCATATCTGCGTGGCAAGCCCCGCGATCAGCGACTGCGGGGCAAACTATACCTGCATGTGTCCCGAAGGAGTCGAGTTGCTTGAGGACGGACATACATGCAACGTCTCTGGGATACTCCCACATCCGGACCTCATGAACTCTACAGGTAGGTTGGTTTTTGTTGGCTCAACTTCAGCAACCATGATGGCAGAACCTTTTCGAAGTCTTGCTTCGCCTTGGCTGTACGTGTTTACAAAGTTTTCCACTTGTCAGATTACGGGCTTTAGCCCTGTAGCCAGGCTGGTGCTGCATATTAAGTTCCTTGGAAAATGTAGATAATTCTCTTCTGCATCTACGAGCCGTATCCGTAAGCTTATCTCCGCCTGTTTGTTTGCCTCTCTGTCTCAGTCTCTGTCCCTCTTTGTCTGTCTTTCTGTCTCTGCCGGTACTGCTCTTTGTCTTTCTCTGTCCATGTCTAGTCCTCTGTCTGTCTGTCTGTCTGTCTGTCTGTCTGTCTGTCTGTCTGTCTGTCTGTCTGTCTGTCAATGGTTTTCCCTCTTTCCTCTCAATGACCCCAGAGCTGATCGTTGACCAAAGTTGAAATACTTTTAGAAATAACAACTATTTTATATTTCAGCATGCTTTGATGAGACGGTTTAGAAAATAATTGTTGTGCAATTCAGAAAATAATAACAATGCGATCAAAATGTACAGCTGTTTTATTTTTAAGTATACAAACAATAGGAAAATATAAAGATAGTGTTATTAAATATATGTCAAGACGTTTCAAATTGACCTCATGACGGACTCTGCACACATGCTCCCGACTTTCTCGACATTAATTATTGTATAGTGCCTTTGAAAAATTCCCTTTCTCTAATTTCTGCAATATATTTCCTGCCAATGCGGTCGCTTATTGTTTCAACGTATATCCCGCTACGCAACAGTGGTCCCGCTGTCGCCATATAGGGCAATGACGAAATCTGGGTTCGCCTTAGGGACTCTGAGATAAGCTAGCCTGCTAGACCATATCTTGTCGCCGTTTCGATTTCGGTCGGGGCGTCGTATAGGCCTACGTCTTTCCAGTATCCGCTGTGAAGTTGACTTTTCTGGAGGGGTTGTTACCTCTTCACATTGCAAGGATCTTTGAAGTCAAATCAGTAATGTCAATTGCATGAACAAATGTGATCGATAAAGCTATTTCCTATCGATTTCATATGACCACGTTCAATTTTATATAAAATACCAAGTTCGCTGCTAGTTAAAAATTACTAATCACAAACTAGCGATATAGAGCGTCCACTACATCGGATAAGAACAATTGTCTTACGATTATTATTTTCTAGGCATCAACGTATGTTTTGCGTATCCAGACGTTTGTGGTGGTGCATTTTGCCGTAAGCGTAACTTCAATGGTAGGCCTACCTATGACTGCCACTGTCCGCCCGGTTACGACATCGACGAATATGACGGCAAATGCCGCGCCCAGGGCCGGGAGCCAAGCTTGGTTTTCTCGGACGGTGGACACATTGGGCGGATATCCCTCCGATCCGGCGCCAAGGAAACGCTGATCGGCAATATCAGCAAGGGTTTGGGTGTGGACGTCGATGTGCGCCAGGGACTGATCTACTGGGCTGACGTGCGAGAAAGTAAAATATCAAGGTGAGTTGAGTAAATCTCACGGCTGAGAACAACGGGCCCGACGCACGGTGAACATTAGCACGAGAGTAGTGGGCTGTCCGCAGAGAGAGGGAAAGGCGCCATCAGGCGGCGGATTTTGAGGCTCACGGTTAAGGTTCGAACCCCGTCGTTCGGAGAGCCAGACCGATCTGTTGATTCGCAATACTTTCTCCACTCAAAGAGAGTATTGTCCAGTTTGATTTGATTTCATAAACCAGAGTTACCTATAGTTCCGTGTTGACTGTGGATCAAGGCATACTACTGAAAATCAATCCAGTACACGACACAGCAAGTGCATCACAATATGAATCGTAAAGCTGGTGCAAACATACACTGAAACATCGCCAATTGTTTCTTTTTGTATGTTTTGATAAAAGGATTGAAGTTGAAGTTGCTGTAAATACTAGTCGACTTTCTGCATTCAGGAACCATATGATCATTGGTCATTTAAAAATAGTCGTTTGAACCTTATTGAAGGGGTAGTGCTCAACAGCAAGGTAGATGTGGAAACACAGAGGTCACGGGGACATCTGGTTTTAGGGAATTATAGACAAATTTAATGACACAATAAAAGCCAGGTAGGTAGGTAGGTAGGTAGGTAGGTAGGCAAGTATAGGTAAATAGGTAGGACGGTATTAGACACCCGGCTATCATGATAAAGAAGATAGCCATTAACGGCAATAAAGCACGACTTCCTTCAGATGTACGGCTATCGAATTTTCATTATAGAAAGAATCTTCCATGTTGAAGTTTCTTGGCAAGAGAAATGATGTGTTTGTTTATTCTGACAGTGGTACCAAAAGCACCCTTTATCAAATTTCTCCATTTTTAGCATTTACGTCTCCATTTTTGAATGTCCTTTTTGTTTACACCGTATTTGGTTCAGGTCGTCGATCGGCAATCTTGACAACACCACTGTGTTATTCTGGCAACACCTTCACATGCCGAATGGCGTCGCTGTCGACTGGGTGACGGGCAACGTCTACTGGACCGACCCTAACGCCATTCACATTGGAAACCCTGGCCTTGGGCGGAGAAAAAAGCTCTTCCGTTACGACATCGATGAAGCTCGAAGCATTGCATTGGATCCACTGAATGGGTGAGAAATTATTAAACTGCAGCAAAAAGTAACAAATGAAATTAAACAAAAAACATCACAGTCAAAACATTGAATAGTTCAAGAGCGCGATCTGCGTGGAGTACAAACAGTCGCTGTAAAGAAATGGGCATGCGCACTCAAAACTTTTACGAACTGCAACTGAAACCATGGAGACACCTTTTAGGTTAGGGACACCTTTGAGATCTTCACAAACATCGCATCACGGAAACAGGCTCGCCTGCCTCGTCTATTGCATTGATAATCTTGTACATGGTAGGGAGGTAGTACACAAATGTAAAGTTGATAGTGAACAAGTGGAGTACGCATGCCCAGTGCATACAGATACATGGCAGTGAAGACATACAATCACGAGTAAAAAGTGCAAAATATCGACGACGTAGACGATGATAATGATAATGATGATGATGGATAACTCTGGACATTTTAATGCTTAAGGGAAGAGATAGCCTTCCCCGTCAAACACATACCCCCCATTTTCACACAAAATATTAAGTGGTGAGAGTTGGCCTCTTTACACCTCTATAGTTAGTATTTCTTATTGTCACAAAATATTTTAATTGTACTCTTACAGTCACAAAGATAGTTTTAAATGTACTAATACCTAAGACAAGGCGTCCAGAGATAGTAAGTTAAACGTATTTATGATGATCTTGAACATTGTCCGTTATTTGACAAACTTGATATTATTCTAGGTGGCTTTACTGGACAGACTGGGGCAAGGAACCGAAGATAGAAAAATCTGGTATGGATGGATCGCAGCGCCACGTTTTGATCGACTCTCATATTGGGTGGCCAAATGGTTTGGCCATCGACTTCACCTCTCGAAGGCTGTACTGGATTGACGCTAAGCTTCACGTGCTGGCAACATCTGACATGCATGGAAAGGACCGTATCGACCTCATCAAGGGCGATCACCGGCAGCTGAGACATCCATTTTCTATTGCCGTGTTCGAGGTCAGTAGATTACTTCTGTTTAATCCCTGGTCGTTCACTCTCACCGATGGAGACTATACGCTCTATCACGGAGGGACTGTGGCTCTATGTGTGATGTTATGTTATTCTCCGCTCTGCTATGTTATGCTACGCTACGCTATGCTGTGCTGTGCCAGTATTCTATGCTATGCTATGCTATACTATGCTATGCTATGCTATGCTATGCTATGCTATGCTATGCTATGCTGTGCTATGCTATGCTGTGCTGTGCTTTGCTATGCTATGCTATGCTATGCTATGATATGCTGTGCTATGCTATGCTATGCTATGCTATGCTATGCTATGCTATGCTGTGCTATGCTATGCTGTGCTGTGCTATGCTATGCTATGCTATGCTATGCTATGCTATGCTGTGCTATGCTCTGCTATGCTGTGCTGTGCTGTGCTATGCTATGCTATGCTATGCTATGCTATGCTATGCTGTGCTGTGCTATGCTATGCTATGCTATGCTATGCTGTGCTATGCTATGCTATGCTATGCTATGCTATGCTATGCTATGCTATGCTATGCTATGCTATGCTATGCTATGCTATGCTATGCTGTGCTATGCTATGCTATGCTATACTATGCTATGCTAGGCTAGGCTATGCTATGCTAGGCTAGGCTACGCTATGCTGTTTTGCTATGCTATGCTGTTCTATGCAATGCTACGCTATGCTACACTACTATTGCTACACTATGCTATGCCATGCTATGCTATGCAATGTACGCCACGCTATACTATACCATCCCATACCATGTCATGTCATCTTTTATTGCTTTGTGCCATACTTTGGTTTACTGCGTTGTGCAAGAAAGCATTTTGCCGGATGATAAAACGATGTATGTACATGTGCTCAAATTGTCGTGGCATATCGCTCTTTTGGTTTATCGCTCAACTTTGCATGGAAATAATGAACAGCAGTATCTAAATTTTGAAAGGAAACTAATTGTAACTTTGGAATACATTTTCACCATCTTTGTTTTACAAAACAAACACATTACTTCGAATTCGTTTTCCCTCTAGAGGATGTTGAAATTATACAAGTATCAGCATAGTAAAGATAACGCATTATGGAGAGTATGGAATATCATGGTCGACAAATGAAATCACGGTCCGGACTGAAATAAAGTCGTCAACGATAACATTGAATATTCCACAATAAAGGCTGTGTTGACAAGCTCATAAGAAGCGATATGATTTGACGACTCTCGTGAGAAACTGCATTTTACAAACTAAGAGCTACAGCCGATGAAGCTGTAATGTTTCTGTTAACCCGCCCTTCACGATTCGTGCCCTTCTCTCTCCGTCTCTAGGACAGGGTCTACTGGAGTGACATCATTCATAGTATCATCAACTCGGTGGATAAACTCACCGGCAAGGACCTTCAGATGCTGGTGGTTGGCGGTGACTCTCGAGCGATCTACGGTATTAGAGTCGATCATGAAGTGGTTCAACCAATGGGTGAGTTTCTACATCACAATAGAGATGATTATTTGTTAAATGACAAAGATAGTCAGTAATGTTTTCAATCAATTTTGATTTAGACAGTCCTAAACATTCAATCATTGTAAAGGTTAAAAACCAAGTCGGTAAAATTCATTCCATGGTATTGGCCGCCGATAGATTTCTTCAGTGGAGAGTGTAGTTACTTTATGTTATACCCTGAGATAGCTGATCACGTGAATATCATGTGATTAGCTATCTCAGGGTATAACATAAAGTACCTGTAATCTCTACTTTTTTCCGATTAAATTCATTTAAATTTAGATGTCTTGAAGTAGATTGTGGAAGTGTAACAAAGACATCCGAGATGAGGTTTAAGATAACCGGCCGGCGAGATTAAAATAATAGGACACTTTTGGAAATTTTCAATATGTTGAATCAGATTGACATTTGATCTATCAATTGACATCAACAAGATATGGGTATCCCACTTGACGCGATTACACCGACGGGTTTATTGATAGCTGAATCGATTGATTAATCAGGAGATCGAATGCAGAATGACAGCGAGAGGTGATGAACCAAAGGCCAAAGGTCAAGCAGAAAACATAAACTTGTGCAAGACGATACGTGAACATAACAGCGGTTTGTTAATAAAACGAAACTTAAGGAAGGATCATTTAAATTTTCCAGTTGAAATGAAGTATCATTTGTAAATGTTTCAGAGCGTAATAGTCTGTTTTACTCGTTTTATGTTCGTGAGCTGTACATGAATTGTTTGTGTTGAACTTGAAGTGGATGTATATTTCAAGATGAAGTACAGCTAATTTATTTAATATTCAATGAATTATGCTTTCTATATATTTTTCACATTTATTGAACCAGGTGTCAACTATTGTGCCCAAAACAACGGTGGTTGCGACTTTCTCTGTCTACTCTCCCCTGTGGCAACAAATTCAAGCTACCACGCCTGCGCCTGCCCAGACCACATGGAACTCAGCGATGACGGGCGAAGCTGCATGTCCTGATCATTTCAGAACTAAATTATTCAGGGACAAACAAGAAACCCCGAGGATGTATCTCAACAGATGTTGAGAAAAAATGATTTGAGGTCATTTAAATACCTGTATTGTTGACGTTCCAAATGTCATAAGGCTGGACCAACTTACTCAAGACTTATGACTGTCATTTCTACGGTAACCGAAAAATCAGACTTAAGTATCACTACAAATATTATTCTTTATTAAAATAGTGATGGCATACCTTACGAACACTGGACCGTACTGTGGTAAACCACTGTCCAGCTGGCGGTGGTGCCTTATATGGTGAATGAATGCGAAGGTGACCGGCCTCTGAAAATATTGAATTGTGGTAAAAGCTTGGCGCATGCCCAGTACAGTACTTTCAAGTTTGTCAGAGTTACAGCTTGGAGGTCACCGTGCCACCAGTTTTTTTTAATCATTATGTTACTGCTTTTTATAAACTCTTAATGGTGAATACATGCTTGATGAATGAATAAACGATTGCATAAATTTTAAGGCAATCACAAATGCTGAACTATACTAGCTTTTAGAAGAATCTTCTTTTTCTGCCTCGTGCTAGTCTTTACAGGACAGATATTCGGTCTCTTAAATTTTTTCAAACACCTTTCTGACCTGCAGAAGATTGTAGGGGCTCAATTTGAGCGCTGAACGTTTTTATACTGTATAATGATTTTGAATCGAAAATTTGATTTCCCCTATGGAGTTAACGCAGGAATGGCTGCCATTTTGAATTCCAAATACAGGGACCTTATTGGGTAATTTGTTTCTGTAGTACCAACATTTGCACGGTGACCCCTGCTCTAGTTCTTGATTTAGTTGGAGAATTGTGGCGAGTATCCTCATGTAAAGTTTTAGGAAAAGATCAGGTAGTACAATTTCTGGGCGCGTACCACCATGACCGTTTAGTTTTATGGCGATGCGCTGAATACTTGCGCGCACGAACATATGCAAATTTATGGCGAAGCACAAGAGACGTATCTACGCTTAAAAAGACGTCGATGATATTATTTCTAAGAAATTGTTGATACAAAACAGGTCAGAAGAGTTCAGAGTATACATATAGATAGAAAAAAGGTCGTTACACGGTCGTATCGGTTCATTTGACGCTCGAGACTTATTTCATCATAGAGGGCACTTCGCTTAGGGACTGGACACAAATTACAGGGGGGGTGGGCCGGTGTTTTTTGGGGTTGGGTCGCCATTTTTCGCGCAAGCATTTTTGAAGGGTCATAAAATTTTGTGCAAGCCTATGGGGGAGGGTCACCTTTTTCATGCATCAAAGCTGAAATTGCATGTGCACGTTATGGAATACTGAAAAAAGAAAAAATACCTCCTTGCACTTTCATTTTCTGCCATTACCATTTCGGCGCGCCCTTTGGCCGCAAATTTCAGGTATAATAAACAATGTATTGATGATCCAAGCAGCCACATTGATTTAAGTTGTCATGATTTCTACTTATTCAACTCCTCTATTGTGCATAACTGTCCCCTATAATGACTCTTTCAATAACAATTTGGGAGATCACTTATTTGACATCATTCTCCCATTGACAATACATTGGGTATAGGTCGGTGTCAAACGTTCATGTCGCTGTATGTACATTTTTTATTTTTTGAGGACATTGACAGAATACAAACTATTCAGAATAGTGCATAGTGTCATCAATAACAACTGGAAGCTTCAGGTCGAACAACTTTTGAATAACAATTTAGGATCAGATAACCTATGATTTATTTGTAGTTTCCTCATAGCCTACAATGTATAGTGAATCAACATTTCGGTGAAATTCCAAAATCAAATTTCTTGCACACCCATTGACTTGAAACCACTCTAGTCTAATCATGAATATTAATACTAATAATTAGGTGTACATAAATGCACAGGTTTACCTAGTTTTGTATTGGAAAAAATTATTCATAGTTTCATCATAGACTGCCATGTATAATGAATCAACATTTCAGTGAAATTCCAAAATCAAATTTCTTGCACACCCATTGACTTTAAACTACTCTAGTCTAATCATGAACATTAATACCAATAATCAAGTGTACATAAATGCACAGATTTTCCTATTTTTGTATTGGAAAAAAATTATTCATAGTTTCATCATAGACTGCCATGTATAGTGAATCGACATTTAAGTGATATGCCAAAATCAAATTTCTTGCACAACCATTGACTTGAAACCACTCTAGTCTAATCATGAATATTAATACCAATAATCAAGTGTACATAAATGCACAGATTTTCCTATTTTTGTATTGGAAAAAAATTATTCATAGGGTTTCATCATAGACTGCCATGTATAGTGAATCAACATTTCGGTGAAATTCCAAAATCAAATTTCTTGCACAAACATGGACTTGTAACCACTCTAGTCTAATCAAGAACATAAATATCAATAATCAAGCATACATAAATACACAGATTTGCCAAGTTTTGTATTTAAAAAAATTATTCATTGTTTCGTCATAGACTACAATGTATAATGGACCACAATTCATGCGAAATTCCAAAAACAAAGTTATTGTACACAGATGCACGTGTTACCACCCTCTTCTAATCAAGCACAATTATGTTAATTATTCAGTGTCGTATATACACAAATAGTGCATATTTTTAATTCTGAAATTTTTTTTTACAGTTTTGTCATAGACTCCCATGTATAGTGGATCAACATTTTATGCGAAATTCCAAAAACAAAGTTATTGTACACAGATGCACATTTTACCACCCTCTTCTAATCAAGCACAATTATGTCAATTATTCAGGGTCCATATATGCACAGATAGTGCAAACTTTTAATTCTGAAAATTTTTTTGACAGTTTGTCATAGACTCCCATGTATAGTTTTGTCATAGACTCCCATGTATAGTGGATCAACATTTTGAGAGAAATTCCAAAATCAAATATCTTGTTCATATGTGCACTTGTAAACAACCCATGCTAATCAAGTATATCTATATCAGTTATTAAACATCTATAGATGAACAGATATTGCTAGTTTTATATTGGAAAATACACGTTCATAGTTTTCTTATAGTCGACTACCATGTATAGTGAATCAACATTATCGATGAAATCTAAAAATTACATTTTTTGTACAGGCATGCACTTTTTACCTGCAACTTCAAGCAAAGTACATTTACATGAATTATCACACATATATGATTTGATATTTTTTGGACAAAGCGTTATATCGGCCACATTTTGCCTTCCTTTCGGGAGGGCGACTTCAAAAGTATAGCAAGTCAGAAGGGGGTCTTTAACACATTGCGGGTTTTTTTGGGGGTATTGAGTAACAGGGGAGGGTCGCTTATTTTCATGCATGGATAAGGGGCAGGGTCACTAATTTTGTGCATGAACTTTTGAAGGGTCACTATTTTGTACGCAGCGGTTGTTCGAAAAACACCGGCCCACTCCCCCCTGTAATTTATGTCCAGTCCCTTACAGCCAAGTGTTTTCCTTGTAAATTATGAGCCTTCAGGTAAAAACCAAGTCGACTAAAATTAAAACAGCCGCAAGCATGCTCAAGAAATCCTTCGATGAGCAGAAACCTAAGTTCATATGACTGGTTAGTCAATCCGAAATCGTGATTCGTCAACTTGTTGTAAAAGATGCAAAGTTGTCACTCAGGCCAAATTAAGAAAATTTCTAATTTTCCCACCGCGCGTTGCAGGAACAGCATGCGGCCTCTGCATAGGCAGTAACATGGGAAAAATAATTCCAGATTTGTACGACAATTGTGAAAGATAAATATAAAATATCCGTTCTAATCCTACGGCTATTACAGATTTTCCTGTTATTCATAAAGCCAGAATAATTACCATAATTATGCTGTCATGAGGAAGCCTTCGTATGATAACTTTGCTATCCCAAGTGTATGTCTTCAGTGCTTATGCCTAGCTTTGCAGACCTTGTTACGCCCACCGCCCTGAGGGCGCAATGTCTGAGAACAACTACACTCCCCATGCTATACTCCACCACCTTGTTCAATTTTTAAGTAAAGTGTGAGCTGCAGAGTGAATGACGTTTCATGGACAATGTCTTTGACCACTTTTGGATCGGTTGAGTCAAATATTTGCGTTGACAGTATATCCTCCAAACCTGCAAATAGTGAGCCCATCCCTCAGTAAGGCAAAGCAATACATTCGTTTATCCATCGATCGATCGATCGATCCATCCATCGATCCATCGATCCATCCATCCATCCATCCATCCATCCATCAATCCATCCATCCATCCATACATCCATCTATCTATCTATCCCTCCCTCCCTCCCTCCATCCATTCATTCATCTATCCATCCATCTATTCATCTATCCATCAATCCATCCATCCATCCATCCATCCATCCACCCATCCATCCATCCATCCATATATCTGCGATGACGTTGAGGGCGGTGGTGTACCGATTGGGTAGAATTCAAGAAGTGATTTGTATGTAAACAAAGCCAGCAAGTCAATTTTGACATTTAAGTATAGCGTGCAATTTGTGCTTAAATGTTTCCGCCATTATTCCAACGACCGGGTTGACATTGAGTAGAGGTACTGTATGTGGGTACTGAAAAGTTGTGGCTTTTGATGAGGGTGGGTTCCCTGGAGGCGACGTCTCCCTCCTCCTGGACACGCCAAGGTTTTCAATCCTTGGGGGTTGTTATTGACTGGACTGACAACTTGAATTCCACCACACTCTGAAGATCATCTTACTGACACCCTCTTTCGTCATCGTTACTCTAATGGGGTAGAGTTACCGTGCTCTAATGGAGACAAACGCATCAGCTTGTAAGCGGCGTGCCTGACCGGCAGTTCACCCTGTGACGTAAACCCGGCACGTAGGTCATCATTCATGTGGTACGTCTTGCGGTACGGGATGTCGTCGTTCTCCGGTGAGAGTAAACACGGCTGTTAACTATTTCGATTTATAGGATAATTGTCTTCATGTATGGTATTATTGACTATTTACATTCAGTGGGAGATTGACTGAGACACTGCTCCAACAAATGTAAAAAATATATATATATAAAATACATCTTTAAACAGTATATATTGAAACCCTATAAATTCCTAACGGACACCTCCAATAATTCCTGTTCCCTGAATTCTGGTCAGGAATAGATTCTAAACGTAAACAATAACAGTGCATTTTACACATATAGACGGTGTGCTAACAAGCCAATTAGTGGGTGTTTTACCAGGTTTTGGCGAGTAGAAAAAGAATTTGCAGAATAGATACAAAAGGGAAACAGTGAATAAAATCATCTGCAGCGACGGGCCATCAATATTGTGCGTGGATTGATGAATGCCGTGTTCGACAAATCTCGCCTTCTTCAATTAATTTCATTTCAATAATTCGTAGAGTTTTGTCGTGCCCCTACCTAACATTCAATATACATGATTTTTGTATTTCTTAATACCGCAGGCTAATATCTTAAAGTATCCAACATTCAAAAGATGCAGAGACGGCGATACGATTCCGCCTCTGGGAACTTGTTCCTTCTGCCCCATGCGTCTGCCAGTAATTGTCTGCTGTATATATTCAACTTTACAGTTTTCTGTCTGTATACTTTATCGTCTAAATGTGTCTACATGTGTGTGTCTGTCACACTGATTGGGTTTACGCCGAAGTTATATCCAGAGTCGCTGTTGCTAGGCAACTATTGTGGTATCACTACATAATTAGCATAACTCAATCTCTTGCGTGTTTACACTGTTAGTTGTACTTCCAAACCGATAGACAGCTTCTATATATGGGACTATCGACCTCTTCTTTCAATTAAATTTGAAGTCAAAAAGACTTAGCGAAGGTTTCTTCAAGATATCACATTCATCACCATCTCTTCAGGGTTATCATTCGTCCAATGTCTGCCATGGAATCTTGTGTGCTACAGGGCTAAGTCGCTCAGAACATGTCAAAAGTTGAAATTCTTCTTGACGTCACGTATTGCCGTGCAATGGAAACTTATATGACCGTGACGCTGGAACACGAAAACGAGTCGTAGAAGGACGTGGATATCTGTAATTTTCCCCGAGAAACTGTACTTAAAGCAAGTCAGCGCTCGAGTTTTACGATGTGATTAATGCTTCGCACTTTGGTGGCAGAAAGACATCATAAGTATAGTTGAATTAAACGGCAAGATCAAATGACTGAGATTAAGACGCTGGTCCTGAGAATATTGCTTTTTTTTCAAAACTCAGCAAATCGACGATGCGGTCTGTAGACTACGCTGACAAGTCCCATAGATATTAAAGTGCAGATGTTTATACTTTCGAGGATTCAATCACCATGGCAACAAGAAAAACGCTGTGAAACTTTAAGTCATCTCAGCGCACCAAGGTCAGCTCTCGACTGTTCTATTGTTGCTGCCAAATTGTCCGGGAAGCTTCAGGGACTTTCTTAAAGTCCGTCACAGCAGAATGTGTTCCCCAAGCGACTAATTATTAGTCGGAAATCGACCTCGAAGAAGACCATGAAATTCAATTAAAAAAAACGCTGCTGAGAATTCAATCACGGATGCCCTCATGGTGGATGTAGCAGAGCGGAAGGAAATTGCGCCAAGCCCACCGACGCGCCCCGCGCCCTTTCAATTGGAAACCCAATTCACTCGTTTGTTGTGTACAGATGGGATCGATTCAAGTTTTCCGTTGCTAGGGTCAACGGCAGCCGAGCCGAACAGAACTCTGAATCAGGGTACCCGCAGTTGCCCCGGTGACTGACATTTCAGAATGCACAGAAGGGGAAGGACCAATGATCGTTTTATAGTGAGTTAATTTACTGCCTGTTTCCTCGATGAGAATGGAATATGACGTGTGTTTGAATGTACGCGTATGTATGAAGTACTTTTACATGAAATAATGTAAGAAAACGCGATTATTTAATTTTGATTTCATTACTTTGCACATCTTTTCAACAGAAGCACCTCCTGCCCCTTCGCCCCATTCTCGCTTTCAGATCAGTTCTTTAACGTATCAAATTCCACGTGAAGAGTGTCGGTGAATTTGCAAGAACAGGTACTTGAAAACTACCTCTTGAGAATAATAAGCGAACAAACATTTGTTACGCGTATCGGCAAATTGGCCACCTATTCAAAATCTCCGGAAGTGGAGACATTTCGATCGAAAGCACACCGCGCGTTGTTTGAGGTACTTCAATTACCTTCGTACCGATCAAAAATACTCCTTTTTTGGCAATTTCAATAACGATGCTTTGAAGACTGAGAGTCAATTCGAGCAATTTTAAACTTCGGTACCCTCAGCGGCTGAGTTATCTATTCAGTCTTTAAGGTCTACTTCTACAAATAAAATGTATTGCAATTACATATCTAGCTTCTCTGTTTATTTATCTTTAATTGTTTTAGCTTTTATTTAATCATTACGACTGACTTTGAATTGCAGTTTATTCTTGGTGAGTCCCCGCACAGTTTATTCTGGGTGAGTCCCCGCACGGTTTAATTCACCAAGTTGACGCGCCAAGCTTCGCAAGCCCCCTCCCCCACCCTTTCCTAGACACCTTTCTCCACTGATGAAGATCAACGCTATTGAGAGCGGACATACATTCGACGTAGTATGGAAAATTGAAATGGCATTTGTTTGTCGATTTCAATGAGAAAGTCCGCCAATGAATATTATTGTGTAGCAAACGTCGAAATCAATGCCGCAATGAACATAGAGATAAGGGGCACATCAAAAGTTCAATGAAGGATAAAAATCTTAATTCTTTTAGTTTGGGGGTGGGGGGGGGGGGGTTTGACCTAAAAAAGTTTCTATCCTACAAATCGATTTAAGGTAAAAATTGCCAGGGGAATGAATATTTTGAAAAAATAGAGCAGAAATGCACACTTTCGTGTTGAATCCAGCGGAGGGAGTTGTTTTAACACGGTGCAGAGCTGCACCTGGCCTAGTTAGTGTAAACAATGCAGGCTGTTGGCTTCTGTTGCACCATAGACGGTAGTTTCTCTACTGTTTCTGGTTGCACTCGGATTTATTTTTAATTATATCTTGCTACATTTCTGGTGCATGTGTAGTCCGCCTGAATGGAGCAGTGTGAACTGAGTTGTTACAACCACCAGGACAGATGAGATAGTTTTTATGCCTCTGGAAGGAGAAACCTGGACTTTATTGTTGTTGTTCTTGTTCATTCATTGATAAACTTCAAGTTTGTTGTTAGTATGTGTGTATTTACATTGGATGAAACACAAAGTGTGTTCCCAATCTTAAGCCCCACTAGCTGTATCTTTTAGCATTATTTTATGATTTTACTTTCAAACTAAAATAAGTTTGTGACAATGTAGTCAATTAGGTCTGTGTACACACTGCGGGGCTATATATGCAATTTTGAACAAGATAAAGATAACACTGCGATTAAATGTTCGCCCAAACATTAATCACAGCCCCATGCAGAAAAGCTAAAACCCTTGATACTATGCATATCTGCATTTAAATCTTCATATAAACTGCACAGCGTAGTCCAAACTGTAATCCACAAGGGTGAATGTTTTAAACTATGAGATTGTATGTTCTGATTCCTTTTTAATTACCATTTTTTGAAAATGCCAGGAAATCAAAATGACCGTTAATAAAATTTTAATTTACATGTCAAATGTTCTGAAAGGAATGGTTTCCTAATGCAGTAAAAGCTCATATCTCTTCAAAAGCTCATATCTCTTCAGAGGGTAGATTTCAGAGAGGAAAGAATAGGTAGATAATTTGACGTCAACAAATTTCAAGAGTTACAGTTAGTGGGGCCTTAACGATGCATTACTTTATTCACCCCTAAATTGAATGATCCTTAGCTTCGCTTTACATAGATAGAGCCTGGCAACAGGTTCAATATAAGTCAATTAAGTTTCTAGGGGGTGGGGGGGTTTGGGGGGAAACTAAGGGAATTAAGTTTTTTATCCTACATTGAACTTTTGACGTCGCCCATAACGTTTATGATCAAGTTCAATCATATATGTGGCAAAAACAAAGTCATAATCGTCTCATTACGATATATCAGTGATTGGATACATGTTCTTTTTAATGCAACATATTCAACGGTTCAAATTTTGCTTTTAATTTGACGTCTTGTAACATAAACGACCACTCGATTATGTCTTGTGATGTCACCGCAATTCGTCAATTAAATGGGATTGATTCCACTGATGAAGGAATGAGGATTTCTGGGATTGTTAATATAATGAGTGAGTGGAATAGAAGGGCCGGTAGTTGTAACTTCCAAGTATTGCTTTTTTACTTTTTGTCTTGTATGTCAACTGCAAGTTCTTGTTCCAGCCCCAAAAGCATGTTGTAGCATCCACTATTTAGCTTGCCAACACAGCGCCCATTGTGTCTCAAATGTTATTGTTAACATTTGAATTCTAGTCCGGAGCTAGATTCAATTGTTAATAATGGTTCACACGAGTACAGCCGAACTAAACAAGCTGAATATTATAATGTATCTCAGCGCGTTTCGGGGAGCAGAACAAGAAACAGTAGTTGACAAACAAAGAGAATAAAAATACTGAAAAAAGTTACAGCTACTGGCCTTGACTGATCCGAATGAATTGCAAGGACAGACTATGCACAGAGTAAGGCAGTCGGCTGTATGGTACCGTGTGGTGGCGCACTGCAGGTTTGGCCTGAATAATCTGATACTGTTTTGAATTCTGCGCAGACCATGAGTAGGCCACAGGGAAACGACGTGTTTTGTCAGTCGATCAGTTGTCAATTAGCCAGGAAACGTTCTGTCAGGAACATGTACAGCCGGCCAATCAATCAATTATCAGGTAATCAATAGATTGATCTTAAATGTAATCAATCAATCAATCAATCAATCAATCAATCAATCAAATCAGTGTTTCTTTCGGTCTATCTCAGTTTGTCAATCAGTCCAAGCCTTAATAGCGAAACCAGTTTATCCGTTTATTACTCGACTGATGATTGGCAAATAAAAAAGGTTAACTTTGCGATGGTCTTAGCCGACTCATTATCCGTAGGTTACTCATTCGAACGTATAATGCAGATTTTGGTCAACCCAACCACCAGAGGGATCTCAAATTTATTGATTTTATGAAAGAGGAAAAACCTCATAAGCTTACAGATGGATACTGAAAAACTGCCTTTTACAAATTGAACGCGTAAACCGAAACTCAATCAACAGCCATTTCCTCTGAGTGAGGACGATTGATTCTGTTCTCGACATACATGTTTCATCTCAAATGTGGATTGCATTTCTAAAACACATGGTCTGTGTATAGGTATTTGTCATTAGAAAAAAACATGAGCAGAGCTAAGTAATTAGCTTTATTACGTTCAGTTTCTAATTAAGGGTTGTGTTCTTGGTAGGCCGCTGAGGTTTGTTTCACCGCCCCCAGATCTGGGGAAATTTGCGTGTTTTTTTCCTCGCCAGATACTCGTGTGGGCCAGTTTTATTCTTATTTTGAAAAGGGTGAGAAAGAAATTGAATCACATCCAAGTCTTGGCTATCGACGTTCATTTGTCGACAACGCCAGCTCACTCGCCCCGTGTTGACGATTGTCCACGTGATCCGTAAATTGTGTGATAAAGCTCCCACTGCGCAGGCTCGAGCATCTCTATGATCACCGAATGAGATTGAAAGCAAAACAAACTGCGGAGGAACGTCTTATTTGGATCTCGATCACAAAGTACCGAGTATATGAGATCTCTCCAGCGCTCTGAGGATTGGAGGAAAAAAAGCGAAAGTCACCACATATTCTATGATCTAGTCTCAGCCATAAACTGTAAGTATCTTTTTTCCTCAAAGACGTTCGCTTATGATGTCAAGACGCTTGCAAGGTGTCCCCGACAAACCCAGTATCGCTTCTAGAAAACACCGACTGACAAGGTGCAATGTAGTTTTTATATTTAAAAAGCGTTCTTTTTTCACTAAAATTATAGAAATTTGTCGGAAGACCAAATAACTTGAAATGGGAAGTCAAAACTGAAAAGGGATATATATATATATATATATATTATATATATATATATATATATATATATATATATATATATATATATATGTATGTATATGTATATGTATATATATATATATATAATATATATATATATATATATATATATATATATATTATAAGTGTATGTACAGATATCCTCGTGTGAAATTACAGCACTCGATGCCAAAAGTAGAGCGTTAAATAATAAGACATAAACGGTAACATTAGAATTTTCCTAAAAAAAAACCTGTCAAATTATTAATTCCAGTGATTTTAAAAGCCAGAGTGTAGATGACCGTGTGAAAGCGTAGATACGAAAGGCATGGTAGAATTTCAGACAGTCACTTTTAAATGGTATACGTACTGTATCAATGATGAATTAATGATAGTTAACATGCGGTCGCTGACAATGCATTTCCTTTAAAGAAGACCTTACAATTATTCGATCGTTCGTGCCGCTGTGCTAATGATGTACAACACTTTATGCAACGTCAGTAGTCGTCTGATTTTTTATTTCTTTTTTTCTGAGCCGATGATAACTAACATCTTCTGAACCGTGCAACTTTTAATCCAAGAATCGCTCTTAATGATGTGCCTTCTAATTTCCGCCTTGGTTAACCGTTGCACACGGTGGCGTACCTATGTATTAGATCAGGTTGTTCTCAGTTTGGAGAGTGCCCATGATATATGCATAATCACCAGTGGTTTCTACTCCTTCGATTGATTGGAGAAATATGCGCGTGACGAAGCAACGCTGGGTTATGGCAATCTTACAGACAGGGAAGAATCTGTGATGCGCGACGAGTAGCCTGATTCATCGGGGACGCGCTGATCACGATGTCCATTAAACGCGATTGGAACTAATTTAGGATGATTGGATCTTTACATTTTTCAAATTTCTCAAACTGTTAGGTGCCCTATTGCTGAATATTGCGATATTACAAATATATAAAAACAAGTGTGTAACTGAAAAAGAAAAGTAGATAAGGTTACATTTGCAGATTATATCGACATTATTTCACCATCCATTTATATATTCACACGGCAAATGGCGTAATCAGTCAGCAGGAAAATACGACATATGTTAAATTTGATATCACTCAATTGGAAGGCCAGCCTCGTTGTGATGTTATCGTTAAAAAATCTCAAACCGTGACACCTCCGATTCCGGACAAGAGACTTGCAACATTTCATATCATATCATATCGTATCGTATCGTATTGTATCATATCTATCATATCAAATCATATCATATCATATCATATCATATCATATCATATCATATCATATCATATCATATCATATCATATCATATCATATCATATCATATCATGTCATGTCATGTCATGTCATGTCATGTCAGTCATATCATGTCATGTCATATCATATCATATCATATACCATACATCTCATATATACATATATATGTATATATATATATATATATATATATATATATATATATATATATATATATATGTAATTATATGATAAGTATTCTGACAGCAATAATGCAATAAAACTTTGTCAAAATACTATATATATATATATAATATATATATATATATATATATATATATATATATATATATATATATATATATATATATGTGTGTGTGTGTGTGTGTGTGTGTGTGTGTGTGTGTGTGTGTGTGTGTGTGTGTGTTGTATAGAGTATTTTGACAGTAATAATGCAATGTAACTTTGTCACCAAAAGTTTCCAGACATACTTTTATGAGGCCGTATGTCCGTCTCTTTGTCTCTTTCACCGTTTGTCAGTCTTTATATAGGAGTATGACTGTTAATTAAGAAAATTTTAGGTAATGCAATGTGCATCCCTCTAACATAATAATTCTGAAAGACATCACGATCGAATAATCTTGCTTGGGGCGTATTTCCTTTTCAACAGCAAACATTCTAGTATATGAAAAATATATTACAGCTCCTCAGCTTGTCGATAGTAAGATCTTCTCCGTTGAGAATGTTTAGGACTAGAATACTTTGTGTATCGAAAAATCATTTCACTTTTCAATGTTTCAAACTTTGGTCTGAATGTCTCGTCAGCCGTGAACGATTGTTCCAAATAAACAGTAAGTACGTTTCTGTATTCTGAACCTACCCTAAACATTTTTTTCTGATTTTCATAAATCAGCGTGATTTTTTTCATAGTTTTCTGTTCTTGATGAGTCACATCCAAATGAAAATACAAAATAAAACAAAAATTCCGGATCAACCTAGCATACCTTCTGAGCGCACATTAAAGAAAACCCACGATATTTTGTTTATGCATTACTACTATCTTAGAATTGCACTCCTTATCACCGAGAAGCTACCACAATGCTGTTTTAGTATCTCATCGCCCCGGCGTGCTCGTGGAGTTTTCTCGTTGCAATAACGAATTCTGAGCTGTCCAGGTCGCAGATAGCACTGCTGAGAGCGATCATAAATTGTCATGACTTATAACAGGATTTAAGTGACTCGAACGGTGTACAATTTAAGGTGCGTAAGTGAATGTTTTGTCGATGAAGTCGTAGGGAGGTGGGGAATTTTCAAGTAAACGGATTTGTTGTTGTAGCATTTGTGTTCCATGCTTATTCCCCATGCAACTGTTCAAAAAACCACGGCTTAGGAATATTGGTATAGTAAATACGTTTAAGATTATTCTCGCCTCGAATAGGCAACAATTATAAGCTTTTGCTCAAACTTTACTAATTAAAAACATTCAACCATTCTCTTTCAAAATCAATAACCGAAATAGCGGCGGGGGGGGGGGGTTACTGAGCAAATTTTGGTACTAGAGAAACAAATTATCCAACTTTCTCCGATATTTGAAATTCAAAATAGCAGCCGTCCCTGTGTTATCTTTGTGGGGAAAATGAAAATTCCCGATTTTCACAAAACTAAGCCGGTAAAAACTTAAAATGAGCTCTAACAAGTGGTAGGACAAAAAAAATATTCTACACGTTTAAGAGGCCCGTTTACTTTGTCTTTCCAAAAGTAGCGAATTGTGTAGAATATATTGAGGATTGCCAAAACCCCTGGTAAGTTAAATATTTCTTCCGAACGTGTCATTTTTAGTTCGTTAAATGACGCTTTTCTGATTTCAAGTTTTCCTTCTTTGTTTCTGTATCATGGAAGTATCAGCTAATGCCTAGAAGTGTTGTCGTGAGGTTCGATCGAAACTCGGTCCCTTGAGGAAGTGAAATAGAGGGCGGACAAGGGAAAATTAAGAATAGTTCAATGTGTCATGCACGATATATTCATCGGTAAAAGTAAAGAACTTGAATAATGATAATTGTGAAGAACGTTGAGACACTTCATAGACCCTCTAGAATTTTCTCGAGGGTCTATGGACACTTCTTTGTTGGGTATAAATTTCATGGAAAGACAATGTACACTTCGCTTTATTTGGTTTACGTCGCACTCTCACATGTTTCGGTATGCTGAGAAAGAAAGTACCCGACAAACGTTGCGGCAATGTCATTTTCCTTTCGGCCTAGATATCTAAACCGTATCTCCATGATACAAATAGCTTTCAAGCATATATGGAAACAAAACAAACTTAGTTACCAAATTGGAAGGACAAGATTTAAGAAATTTTGGATCAGCAGTAACTGTTTTTCTCTCGCAGACTTATGGTTGTAAGCAACTCGAAACGGAGATTCGAAATTTCTCCCGTACTTTTTCTCAAGGAAATTCTTTCCCAAGACCAAGAATGAAAAGCTGGGGTCACCGTGTAAATTACAGTAGTAGAAGAGAATCAAGTAATCTAAAATTAGTTACCGTCGGATCAACACGGTCGCTATCCCCGTGTTAACTCTATAGAGATAAATTAAATTTCGATTTTCACACAAAAAACATTCTTTGCACCCAAAGCTTTAGAATAGATCTACACGTGCTGCAGACCAGAAAAGTACATGTACCATTGTAACTCTTCAGTGTCTGAATGCATGGCTCCTATGCGCGTTCTATATGAAAGACACAAAAAGAAGTATTCCATTTTTTACCTCGAAGTCAAGCATTTGCAACATTTTTAATAGTACATTTTTCAATACCGCTTAGCTGGCGACGTCTTTTGTGAAAGTTCCAAAAGAAGGCAGAACGTGTAACAGAGTTTTCTCGCGATTGCAAGTCGACGGGGTGATCTGACGCCGCATTGCCATGGGGAAATCTGCCTCGATAAACCAAAGGTCTGCCGAATCATTCATCACAAATGTAAATTCAGACGACACGGAGTCGACGGCTTGATTGGGACTCTTGAGTTAAATGTTAATTCATGGAGCTACACATTCAGAAGTCGGTTAAATATTTTCTGTGTTGACTTGAGAAGTCTGCTCCGTGTTCTGCATCCGTAAAAGGGACTTTTAAGGTGGAGCTGCACGTTGCCAACACAATTTATTTCAAAGGAATATTTCTCATCTAAGATGACAAGGAAACCCCCTCATACTATATATTTTCAAAAAACAGAAAATCTAAAGTTTAGTATGGTAGCAATAGTGATAGGATGAAGGGGTGTATATTTTGGGTAAAAAAACCCTGCATTGGTATTAATGATAAAAATTGATTAAGTAAAAAAACTCGACACTATTTTCTAAAATGTAATGTTTCACTTGAAAGAAGAGTATATGTAGAAAAAACGACTATTTTATTTTGCATTATCTATCCTCATTCTAAAATGACATAGGTTGAAAGAATGACACTCAAAACAGTGATTAAAACGTGATTAGCAAAATTAAAATGCCTCTTATTCAAAATGTAAGAATTTCATTGCCAAACAAAATAGTGGTTTTGTTATATAGCATTTAAAGAACAGAATATGAAAATTTCAGAAAATTCGACCCAGCCAGGTTAAACTCTTTTAAATCTTGAAATTGGGGGAAAAGAGAAGCCTGGATATCCGGTGATTTGCATACATTTGCGTAAATTAACACTTCTTTGTCACGCAACTTAACTCTGCTTGACAAGCTGAAAAGTGAACCCAACCAATATTTTAATCTTGGGTTAACAAATTGCTTAAAATTGAATAAATGTTTGCAAAAAATGTGATTTTTAGCAAAATACGCTGTGTTGGGTGCAACGGCCCCTTAATACATCCGTGCTTCGTTATAGTGTACACATATAGTGCGGAGTCACGTTTTCTGGACGTGTAGATTCCAACTAATATATAAACATCAAATTTTCGTATTATTTATCTAAAAGTGTACATGTCTGAGACAAAACGCGTAATCCCGGGGCCATTATATTTTCGCTGAAGGAAGCGCAGAGTAATAATGTAAGTTCGAATGTTAAAACCACACGTGAAACCCAAGAAACGCTTTATAAGATTGCAATGTTAATGGATGCCGTCTACCCAGGGTAATAGGAGTCTCGTGACCCAGTCTCTTTCGCAACGACACAAACAGTTTTCTAGTATCGGGAGCTATATCAATTTGTCGCCACTCTATGGGTAAACGTCGCCTTTATTTCCGTGAACACGTCTTTCATCTTAATGGTGCATAACTTTGATGGCTGGTAGCACACACACACAAACTAATTTGATATGTATGCGTTGTATGTTACCTTTCGTGAACCACTGCCAGTAAATGGATCGCGCGGTTCATGGGAATGTTATTTCATTTTTCGCATAAATGGTTAGCTATAGGATGTGGGTTTTAAAACCAGAAAGCCCAAAGGGGCAAGGGCGTACAAGACTTTGTGCAAGGTCATAAAGTGATGTTGATTGAATTTATGACCGATAGATTTTAGAAACAGAGAGATATAATGAGGAATCATCAGAAGACTTTGGAGGTGGAGATTTGTTGAAAGGACTGAGAGGGGAGTAAAATGTGATAATAGTTCATGAATTTATCCACAGTCATCATGACATCATCATCATCATCATCATCATCATCATCATCATCATCATCATCATCATCATTATCATCATCATCATCATCATCATCATTGTCCATTCATCAGGGTGGGAACACTTAACAAAAACGTATTCGTTTTGACTCGGTTTTTTTTCCAGGCGAAGCATACGACGTAACGAGGTGAATGATTGAAAAAAAATCAGCGCGTACCTCATTTTGATAAGTGCTCAGAATCTCGACCAACTTTACAACACGCTCGACATCAACAGTCATAAAGATACTTGCATTGAGCGAAAATGTTTCTTTCTTGCCTATACATGGTCGCCAAACAGCCGCGTTCAGCGCGAACGTTTGGTTCGACTCGTAAAATCGCGCCAAGCTTTTATTAAAATATCGCCCAGTGTATAGTCGGTGCCTATAGATGCTGACGAATTCCAACGGCAATTGACAAAGTGATTACGATCATCTTCTTTTCTTCGATGAAGAAAGACTGACTCGCTTTCAATAGCTCCTCCGCGAGAGATGTAGTGTGGAACCCTGAGCTGCATCATAAGCAGTTGCATGATCGACTCAGCGTCCTTGCTAATCTTCACGGCGTACGCTCACCCCGACCGGGTGAACATCCTTCGCTGGCTGCGCCGACAGCAATCGCAACGTGACTCTGAAAGCAAACAGGACTGGTTGCATCCAGTGTTGTCGTTGTCGGAACGTGTAAATAATGACACACACCGGAGAACGGAAAAGATATGTTTGCTAGAAAGAGATAGAGGAAATTTTACCCCGGAGCGGTGACAGAGATAAGTTTGGTAAAATAAACCTGCTATGAATAAACTTACTTTTCCGCTCACCCCATTGGAAAGTCAGAAAACGAGATCGCAAACAAGGAGAAAGCGGCTATCTTTTGATCGAATTGTTTGAGTTGCTGTTTTTAAATATTTTTCGAGAAGATGACATACGTGCTAATTCGAAAACTGATAATCAGTCCGCTGGTACGTTGTGGAACGCTACACATTGATCTTAACTTACATATTTTAAATTGAGGCTTTTCTATCTCTATTAAAATTGACATTGGTATAAGTCCTGTAATGCTTTGCCAGTCACATTCACGATTTCTGCGACGTCGTACATTACTGAGAAATTCAATTCTGGATCCATGGACCATTCTAACCGATCCTAATTCGTTAGTTTGTTACCATAGAAAAGAGCAATCGAGGTCTGTTAGATTTCAAACGTATACTTTCATGGGTGTCGCCCGATCAACTGGAGGGGGGGGGGGGGGGGGGGTGGACGCTCGTAGTTCTAATGACAAGTAATCCGAACTCTCGAAGCAATTTCATGTAAGCCACTGTCACCCAAAGCTACTGGGAAACCTGCCTAAAGTTGAGAGAACTCAATCAAGACAATGACCAACAAGCTAACAATACGCACAGCGAAACTATAGTTATGAGGACAAAAACATTCCGTGACGTCATCAACGAATGTCGACGCAATTCCCGTGCGTGTGTCGAAGTTTAAGAGATTGATACAAAACAAAGACAAATCGTACATTCCTTCCGTAGTGGATGGACATGTACCAGCTCACGTGCATTTCTCGTTTCATCAAATTTTGTTTTGACAAGTTGGGTGATTTTGAGGGGTTACGTAATCCTTTTTTTTGCATGGCGTTGGCGAGCGTTACAGTCGGTGAAATACTATTGAAGTGAGATACTCCTATTTGATATAGAATTCGAGCACGCAGTAATCATAATAATACAGGGTGTTTAAGCACAAGAAAACGTGTTTTGAACAACTGAACCCCCTTTCTTAAAGTTCAAAATGTGTACAAAACTCAGGTTTTAGAATGGCGGAATCAGTAGACGGATGAAGAAATGAATATATGGACTGGCTTTTTTTCAAATTATTGAGAACCAAATTGCTTTACAAAGCATCTCATTCGATTTCCTCGTTGCATCACTGCGGTTGAGTGTGCAGTTACCAGTGTAGGAGGTTGGACTTTCTGTCATAGAGTACCAGGGGGTCAGAGTGCAATGGGTTAAGGTAGAACGCGCCTCGGGGACAGATAGTCGCATTCTCAAATTTCTACAATTCTTTTCTGATCTACCACTTGTGGGGGCTCATTTGAAAGCTCTTGAGGAAAGAAAAACTTTCACTGGCTTAGTTTTTCGAAAATCCAAAATTTAATTCCCCCCCCCCCATAGAGTTAACACAGAAATGGCGGCCATTTTGAATTTCAAATATCACAAAATGTTGGGTAATTTGTTTCGCTAATTCCAAACTTTGCACGGTGACCCCCGATTTTTATTGTTGATTTGGTAAGAGAATGGTTGAAAGTTTCATTCAGGAAAGTTTGAGCAAAAGTTTAAGTCTTTCACTTTCGAGGCGCATACTACCTTAAACAGAAGAGCGAATCACTATCACTGCACGCTTGATATCAACCAAGTCAGCAGTATAGGGACACTGCTGAAAATCACTTTGATGGAAAAAAATCCTCGATCGAGTGAGTGCAGGCAATTGCGTTGTAGTTTGAAAACGGCACCTACGAGCTGTAAGAGCGCATTTTACGTTAGATTCACTTACTCTAGTAGAAAGTCACCTGGTTATAAAACATCAGCAAATGATCTATGTACAATCACTGATACCACATGATGCGGCATGGACAGACGATTACCACTACGCTCTTGGGAAAGTAAAAACGGACATTGATAGTGGCTAGGCATGCAAGTTAATTTTTTTGTAGGTCAGACTTTGCTTAATTGTTTTTAGCGTGTGGCTTGTAGCATTCACGGTGACGATCGATTTTTCTTCTCTGCTACCAAAAACTTAAACCTTGTCAGTTTTTTCTTGCAATTAAGAACGTGGATGTAAAATTGCTTTCTGTGTACTCTACATGTAAATTCGCCTGGAAAAAATCTAATTATTTGCCATTTTCTGTGAGTGCCCTTTAAAAAGTAAAACGTAGACACGTATAGAGAGCGTACAGGTATAAGGGTTCTATTTACTCAGCCATCGATTATCAAGTCCCTTGATATCTATAGCGTTTGTATCGGGGTAGAGTGGCTCGACCATTTCTCTACAACAGATGAAGCGCCATCTATAACAAGACTTACACTACGTCACTTGGTACTGGAACAATTAAAAAAAAAATACCGTGACTAAAGTCTGTAAATGTCAACCGTTATTGTTCAGTGAAAGGAAAACATAATAAACGAGTGGGCAGGAAATGTGTTTACATAATATTTTAGTAACATCGTGTTTTATGATCCTATAAGTGTGTCGTGAAGTCTATAATTTCTGTTGAAGGTTGCGGGTCTAGAGTTCTGGCCACACTGAGTCTCTCATACATCAATGCATATTTTTACCCATCGACCATCGCGGCTGATTGGCCTTCCTGTAACACGTTGTAGTCTCACACTGTACATTGTATACCGTGTACGACTGCCTGCGTTTCTGTGAGAGTATAAACTTTACCGAAGTACAATTCAGACTGTGACGTCGGGCCACGGCGGTGATCTGTGCATCGCGTCCGCTTTGCGAGGAGCGAGTGAGGGTAAGTTGTTCGTCGAACTTAACAAGATGTGCCTTTGTTGGAACGACGTGTAATCGTGTACGAACGAAACGGACGCCGTATCGATGACCCAACCCCGTGTCAACCTGTTGATTCTAATACGATTCGAAACCTTTGCAATATCTTTGAGATTTTTCACCCGTCGTTAAATGATCAGGGTGAATGGCTGTGTCGACCTAAACTTTAGAATGGAAAACATTGCTCCCGGTAAAAATGTTTACTTCATACTTCAAAATCAATTATATGCTGTAAACGTCACGGCGACCTGTATACGTAATTCCACTACACGACGAAATCAAAAGATTCGTTTTGTTTTTCGTTCTGAACGATCTCGTACAGCTGCTGCATCGTAAAAATTGTAACGTTCTCTTGTCATTCACATATATAACAAAAACTCAACCTTTGCCATCGACATAAAATATCGCATAGGATTTCAAGTATTACAGATTATTTTTGTTATTGGTGAAATGCGCCTCAGGCACATATAACTCAGACTCTGAAAACTTTTAAATCACTTCTCTGTTCTACCACTTGGCACGGGGAGATCATTTTAAACTTCCATGGAGTTGTGAAGTTTTCACAGGCTTATTTTCACAGGTTTATTAAGTTTTCTCAGAGGCTTAATTTTTGTGAAAAAATCAAAATTTAATTTTCCCCGTGTAGTTAACGCAGAAATGGCGGCCAATTTTATATACTGGATAATATATTTTTCTATAGTGCCAAATTTTGTGAGGTGATCCCAGAATTTTTATTTTTGATTTCGAAAAGGATTGGTTTATAGATAGTTTCTTTACGGAAAGTTTGAGCAAGAGTTCAAGTCTTTCAATTTCGTAGCTAGCATACTACCTTTAAGACAACATAGTGGACTTCGCAGAAAGTGTCCATCTGATACGCCATATACAGTGTCATCTCTTTCAGTTTCTCTTTACTGCTCGATTTTTCGCTCAAGTGATCCTGAAAATACAAATGATTTATCACTTAGTGAAATGAAACATATTCAGAGCTCGAGTAAGAATTTATAGCCACGTTTATTAGTGATGTGCGCAAAGAGAAAGCACGGTATAGCTGGATGCTAAAAGAACTCGATGCTTGAATCTCTGGAAGTCCGATATGATGCATAAATTATAGATTTAAATGATAAACCATTATATGCGATTGTAAATTTGTATTAAAGCTATAAAACCGCGACTTGTCAGGCAAACATTTTTCGTCTTATTACTTTTTTAAAAATAAAATCGTTGTTTTTTTGCGCAGTAGCATTTTATTGCCTTTCACTTGAATAACTCAATCTATCATCAAAGTTGATGTCTTCCACAGACAACGTGGGCTAGTAGCTTAATCATTTCTGTTCGCCGAACGCGGGAGACATTTACCCCGCGAAAACAGAGACAAGGTGCGTTCGAACGCAGGGCTACACGGCATCTGTACATGCCGCCATCGCGATGGGATCACGATAACATGTACGCGACTTTTTGGAATCGTGATATTAAAGGTTGTGCGGTTTGAAAGTAACGTTTGAAACAAATGCATTTATGTGCCGCACTATTGCTTTGCAGGTTTTGATCTTACTGCGCATGTTAATGGCCGTGTTTTCTACCGACTGAACGACTGATAAAAACCTCCTTACGTACAATTTGATCGAACCGCAGAAGACACTTATGCGGGCACTTTAAAAGTATCTGCAGTGGACGAGTAGCGTCGATTTCAGAGCGCCGGAGTTCAAACATTCCGCAAATCGAATCGAATTTCAAAGACAGGACTCTGAACGTCATCTTTTGCGACACACGCACGGAGACACATGCACCGACACAGACTCATGTCAACCAAAATACTCGATGTTACACATGGATATCTGCTACCTCGCGTCAGATGCCAAACAAAGCGTGCCTATTTAGTTAGGCGTTCATTGATTGAATCATTACCGGTACAAGTTGAATCAAGATGTTTCATTTTGAGTTCATTTATTTCAACCGTGATAATGCGAAATGTCTCCCAAGCGACAGAACTTTTAAGTCAGGCCGTTACACTAAAGCAATTTTTAACTTTGTAATGTCGAATATCGCGATGACAGCAACTTGAGATTTGCCGGAAGGAGATGTTTCAAACCGAAAAAATCCGATATTATTCATTATTAAGGTAGAATGTTCCTCGGGGACAGATATTCGGACTCTCAAACTTTTCCAATTCTCTTTATATCTACCACTTGTGGGTGCTCATTTTAAAGCTCTCGGTGTAAGCAAATTTTTTTACCGTCTACATTTTTCGAAAATCGGAATTTATATTCTTCTCCATAGAGTTAACACAGGGATGGCGGCCATGTTGAATTTCTAATATCGGTAAGTCTTGTGTAATTTGTATCTCTAGTACCAAATTTGCACGGTGACTCCCGATTATAATTCATGATTTTGAAAGAGAATGGTCGAAATTTTCCTTGAGGAAAGTTTGAGCAAAAGCTTAGTCTTTCACTTTCGAGGCGCATACTACCTTAGAGAGAACAAAACGTTGCGTGTTGATACGACTGTTCATCATCGTCAACAATATCTATCATTGTCTCAGCTGCGCAATAATACTCAAGATGCCTTTCAGAGAGATACATGTATGCTTTTCGCTTACAGCAGATTATTCACACTTCGACCACTCGCGAGGGCACTGATAACACTAATAATATCCGACAGAATTGAGAAATATGCCGATCTTGCCTCCTAAGATGCAGCCAATCTGGTTTCACCTGCAGTGCTCCCATTCCGATGATCACCGAACTGCCCTCTAATTTTAATACCGCAGAACCCAATATGAGATTTACAAGGTAAACGTCAACGCGTATTTTCGCTTCGATGAACTTAATAATGATATATGACTTTGCTCCGATCTTGATGCAAATAGCAGCGACCCATATCAGGCATTTGGTGGAATTAAAAACAATCACTGTCTTAAATACTTCATTGCTGAATTTTATTTGCACAGTGCGGTATCTAAATCCGATATATCAAGCACGATCTACACTTACTTCGAAATTAGAGCTGTCCTTTCTCTCTATAGCTTCTTTCCTTTTCCAAACAATGTCATATAGACTTAGCTTCATAGACAATGCCGAGGAGCTCTTAAAACACACAAAAACGTCGAGAGATCTGAGAAAATCCTATTTATGGCGTCATTCTTTTTAATTGGATGTCTCTGTACGCACGGCGGTATTTTTTTTTGCGATAAATTTCGAGAGGCGATCCATCACGTTCCACGACAAGAATAATCCGCTTTTCTCCTCACAGCAACTTTCCCAGACGTCGAGCAAATTACAATCAGAGGCCACTTCCATTAACAACTCCTGACGCAAACGTCGGCCGTTGTGAAAGCCACGGAAGGTATATCACAATGCTGGGATCAGTTTCCTATCAATTTTATCAAACTGCAGTTGAAAGTAACGAAGCATCCGCGATTTAAAAATCGTGAATAGCGATCATTACTACGTTCATTATGACTCGAAGCTAATAAAGCTGCACTTTGTGTGGGACAGATTTTTCCGAAAGTGAGATATTACCATGCAGGCAAGACAAAATGCCGTGACAACAATAATTTTCTGGGAATGAGCTGTCATACTGTGTTGTCTGGTAACCATGCGGTGCGCACTTACTAGCCTTTATGTATATTCCACATGCATCGATTTATTGAGGGCTTTATTCAGTTTACTATCCTTCGTCATACAATGATACAGTGCCACGTGGCTAGATCACTGTTTTGTGTGACTTAACAGTTAGGGAGGACGGACAGACAGACAGACAGACAGACAGACAGACAGACAGACAGACAGACTGGCAAATAGATAGATAGATAGATAGATAGATAGATAGATAGATAGATAGGTAGATAGGTAGATAGATAGATAGATAGATAGATAGATAGATAGATAGATAGATAGATAGATAGATAGATAGATAGATAGATAGATAGATAGATAGATAGATAGATAGTGAGAGGGAGAGCCATACAGAAGATAGACAGACAGATAGATAGGGAGAGGGAAAAGCGGACAGACAAAGACAGAGACACGCAGAAACAGAGTCAGCGACAAAGACAGGAAGACAGAGACAGACTGGTAGAGAGAGAGGGAAAGAGACCGAGACATTGCGATATATATGAAAACGAACACAGACACAGAAACAGAGGCGCGGACACGGAGATAAACAGCCAACGAGACTTGCTTGCAGAGATAGAAATAAGAGGGATGACAATTTCACATGTAAGATAGATGAGTAGTTATGCAGAGAACGACAGAAAAACAGAAGGAACACGACCAGTCTCTGCGATGAATGGAGGGACGTGGAACAGACATATCACAAGCATAGAGAAGTGGAACGGACAGCATAAGGCTGGCAGCTTATGACATAGAACATTCCAAATCTATTTTACACCTTGCTGGAATGGTTAATTCAAGTTCATAAATCTGTGTTTTTATACATTGCTATGTCTCAACATCATTTGCTTCCCAAATCGATTACATGTATAGATGTTGAGTACAAAAGAATTTTTTCCAGTAGCTAATTTCTCAGGAAGTTCCATTATATTACAACAACAATGAAACTAACAAATGAGTGACAAATGTTGATGAAATAGACGTGACTGAAACTCACACAGTGCCGTATAAACCGTGGTGGAATTAATGCGTTACAAAAACAGTAACTGAAACAGAAACGACCTAACTAATGCAGATGAACAAACAAATGGCAATGGTGGTATACTAAATTTAGTACAGCTGCGTGTACGTGCGTCATTGATAATCAATGTCGCTGTGCATTTTAATTTTAACTTTTAATTTTAATCTTTATTCATCTCTATAGCACTACAGGTTACAAAATATTATATATATATATATATATATATATATTATATATATATATATATATATATATATATATATATATATATATGTTTCCATGGGGAACAAGAAACAAGCATACAAGCATAGAGGCCCAGATTCCCTAAAAATTCAATCGCACAATAATTAATTTAAAACATCAAAAGACATGAAATAAAAAAATTAAACCCAGTGAATGAACTAAAAATAAATATAACCACAAAAAACAAAATACACTGTAGCTATATAGACAAGTTAAACGGAATGAATGACCAGCATGAATTACCGGAAACGGTCTTCTAATCCTAAAGGTAAATTTTAATAAAATAAACGATTCTTTTTTTAAGTCGGTGTTCGACAATGGAAAGTAGTTCACTAGTACTTTATTCAGCAGGTGGACAGCATTAACTATGGAACATCCTATCCGTGTTGTCTGACGGAACCAGCCTTGAGCACGTAACCATCCATCGGTAGGATTTGAACAGATATTGAAAAACAGCCATATTTTCCGTGCGGGCGCATCACAAAGAAGACGTATCCTCCGGCAAATTTGCACTGCATCGTTCATTTATTCATGTTTTTTACAGTCAGTTGCGTCCTGATGACTCCAATCTCTGTTTCTGTGGAGGCCTTTTTTCCCCCGACAGCAGCTATACACGCGTGTGTTAGTGGTGGCACGCTCTTTGTTAGCAGATCCATCGCGTGTTAGTTTGCACAATGTGTGAAAAGATCTCCGGGAAAATTTATCTCGAGCTTATAACAGCTCTAACCGTTGACGTATATTACTTGATTTACGCATTAGAGAACAATATTGATACAGAGAACTCTTCAACGAACAAAGCATTTGACTCCATTCAATCATCTCGACGTGATTTTTCGTCGGTTCAACATGTTTTGTTGCTCAAATGAGCTAAATCCTGCTGCTGAATGTGACACACAAATGGCAATATCAATGGAGACCTAAGTAACCGATTTGAACAATGTAAAAACTGCATTCTAATTTGTTTTAGTAATCAAGATTTGATTGAGTAACATCTTTTCCTATATAGGACTATGTATATACTTAGTATTATTTCAAGACATACAACGTATTTCTTTCAGCCATTTCATAGCGCCATAAAATCATTGCTGACAGATGTCAATTTCATGAAATTATAAACAGACTAATCATCTCTAAATGTATAATCGAACATACATACATACATACATACATACATACATACATACATACATACATACATACATACATACATACATACATACATACATACATACATACATACATACATACATACATACATACATATATACATGGATGGGTGTACACAGTAGATATGCATTACAATAAGATCAGATGAAGAGATATTGAGTACTTGTAAGAAAAACTATAACTTTAAGAGATGAAAACGACAAACACATTATATCATTTGTCACATAATTTGAATTAGGTTGTAAAGGAATCTGTAGAGAAAGTCTTTGGCGCATGAATGTGACGTAAGTATAAGTAGTCACGTTCACAATGGTGATATCAAGACGGTTTAAAAGTGAGTCAGGGGCTTTCGAACTTTGACACCATTTATATATAGTTTGAACATCTTTAATTGCGTGCGTATAGGTTCTGTTCATTGCTCATATAGGGAAATGCTTCAAGTTTATCGAAACAGGTTGCAATTGGAAAACCAATGCGCAGTGGTTGAAAGTTCTTTACGATCCGGATTGATGCCATTTTTGCACTCTATTAAAATAACAACTTGAAGAGATAAAAAATAGAACACTCCGTCGCTTATACTTTATTGCTTGTAAAACACTCCGGCCATGAACTGTTGAGTAATAATAAGTTTCAGATATGGTGGAATCGCGACAGCGCGCAATTTTGCATACCGTTACTTTTATGACGACAATAACAATATCGGTTTAGCGCGCCGTGACGTCTGGCGATTGTATCGATGTAAAAAATAATATTCCCTAACATCAAGCGAATTGTTGATAAAGGGTCTCAGTTGTAAACGTTGTACCTTCAGCAATAATACTGTATGAATGGTCCCCTGGTTTACGCACCAAATGAAATCAGATTGAGTACGCCCTGCAAACCCGGCAGTGCCATGACAACGCATTATCTACCACATGGAATCAGGATGGCAAATCGTCGTCGTTTCCCGCCAAATTAAGCGTAACAGACGATCCGCTAAAGTATCGTCTTATTTGCTCACACATTTTATAAAATTCACAAACGAAAAAAATCAGATTATAGTGTTATGGATGATATGAACTGAAATATTTTCTATAAGGTTTGAAAAATTACCGACAACGTAAATTGCGTATCACAAAATTGGCGGGAACAAATCGCAACAACACCGAATACAGTTTTGTAAATGCTATCTATAATTACCATCCTGCTGATTTCCACCATATTTTTCTCTCACGCAGTATCAAGAATGGTTCTCTTTATTTCCTATCTCTCAATTACAGTACATCGAACAGCAATCTCCAAATATTGGAGACACAGGTGTTCCAATTATTAAAACAAACAAACTCAATAATTATAGGTCGATGGTATCCTTCACTACTGTGATTCAGTAATCATCATTTATGAGCGACGATTCGAAATAAAAGCGAAATTCCCACAATGCCGAGTATCGAAGCCCCATATGCGGTAGCTTGTGATATATTTCCTGTATTTATTTCTGCTTCATATCATTCTGTTGTATAGTTTTTTTTTCCATCTAGTTCTGTAATCAATACCATGGCGTTCAACTCGCCACAAAGCAGATTCATTGAGTGTGATTTCAAATTATGTCATTGGCAACTGATTCAGACGGTTGCTGGTCCATACTCGGGGATGAAGTACATTTGTCGAACGATGACATAGTATATTATACATAATGCCCGCGTTAACAAAGCTGACCCTATGCACTTCAACGTGCTCTAGGGCGAAGAAGAGGCAAGTATTTGTCTTATCGAAGAACTGAAGAAAACATTAAAAAATTACAGCTGTTTGCCTTTTAAGTACACACCCCAGCGAAATAACAATAAAGCCCATTTAGTCTGTGAATGCAATTTTAAATTTTTAATTGAACCTGAATTTGTTCTCCTGTGATGCAGAAAGCGACCTTGGTACCATCGCGCAAAGATAATTGCAAGCTTATTCAGAAATCCAAAAAGTTCGTTTATGTAGTCATTTGGCGCATATTTGACAGCGTGCGTGATGATGCATTCATATTTTGTTCTGTTGGAATTAAATCCCGCAGCGATATACTCTTACGGAAGCCAGTATGGTGCACGGAGTGTTTTTGTTTGCGATCCAGACGTAGCCAGATGCTGTACATCATATTTGTAAAATGGCAATACACGAATGTATTATCGTAAATGTTTCTTTTTATTTTGGTTGTGTTTTGGCTGCAGGCCGGACTGTCGTCACGAGGACTGACAGCATACTGTAGGATTCCTCGTCGGTATTGAGTCGTCATCGGCACTGGTAACGCAGTCACGATCCGAAGGCAGTGCTTGAAAATAGACAGTGAGTCCCCCGTGCGAACAACCGACATTATATCTCTGCGTTCGAGTGACGTCGACAAAAAAATATGGAGAATTCTACCGAGGCAAGTCTGAACACCACATACGGGAACGATACTCATTACAATACAACGACTGAAGAGCCGTATGTCCCGAACCTTTACAATGATCCACTGGCGATGAAGGTGTGCTTCGGCATCATCGGTGTCATCGGTACGGTGGGAAACGCTCTTGTCATCACGGTCTTCTTGCGCAAGAGTTACGCCAGCTCTCAGGGACTGAACAGCACAAATATTTTCATTCTCAACCAGTCCCTCATCGATTTTGTCAGCTCTGTGCTGCTCATAGTCAACAATCTGATTGTCATCACCTACGTACCGCCCGGCACCGGCGGCGACTTGCTGTGTAAGCTGTGGGTGTCGAGCAAGTACCCGATGTGGGCGTGCTTTCTGGGCTCCACCTTCAACTTGGTGGGGCTCACTTTGGAGCGCTATTTCGCCATCGTACACCCAATAATCCACCACACCAAGTTCACCCCTCGCAAGGCAAAGATCATGGCCGTGGTCGTCTGGCCTTTCTGTTTCACCTACGAGCTGCACTGGGCCCTGGTCCACGCCAGCGACGGGAGGGGAGGCTGCCTGACCGTGTACTACGACTTTCTCACCATCCTCGGCACTGTGGTTCTGATTTTCCAGTACCTCATCCCGCTGTTCATCATGGTCTTCTCCTACATCGCCATACTGCGCGTGGTGCGACGCCAGGGCCGAGTGAAACCCGGCGATGAGATCAGCATGGGCGACCAAAGGACGGGCAACCAACCGCAGCAGCTCTCCCGCACCGAGAAGAACGTGATCATGACGCTTCTCATCGTCGTCGTCATGTACATCATATGTTGGTCTCCGAACCAGATCTACTACTTCTTCTTCAACGTTGGCATCAGCAGCATAGAGATCAACGGCGTCTTCTTCCAGTACACCGTCGTGTCTGTCTGCTGCAACATGTGCATAAACCCGTTCATTTATGCCGCCAAGTTAAAAGACTTCCGCGAAGAAGCGGCCAAGATGTTTGCCTGCGGAAGGCAGAAAAACCCGCATTTGTTGTCGTCAATGATTAGTATGAGTGAAAACACAGACCCTGAAACGGAAATTGTGAGAAATATTTACTTGAACATGTGATATATATGTATATTCGGTACACTTTTTACTTCGGACCGCGCAACAATTTCCAGAACACAAACCCTACCATCACAATCCAAAATTCCATCACAACAAAATTACTGATTAATCAATTTTCATTTAACCACAACCATTTAACAACAATTACCAATGCCCCATCGTTACAACACCATCACCTTGTCGTCCCCCTCTCCTCTCTCCCCCTCCTCCTCATTATCACTACCATCACCACCACCACCCCACCAACCACCATCATCATCATTATCATCATCACCATCATCATCATCATCATCATCATCATCATCATCATCATCATCATCATCATCATCATCATTATCACCACCACCATCATCATCATCATCATCATCATCATCATCATCAACAACAACAACAACAACAACAACAACAACAACAACAACAACAACAACAACACTATCCGCACCATCATCGTCATCATCATGATCATCATGATCATCATGATCATCACCATCATCATTGTCCCCCATCGCTATGACGACAGTGAGATTAATTATCCATCAGTTACATTTACAATTGATTATATCGTGACAGTCAAAAGAGATTAAAGAATAATGGCTCTGTAACCGATGATAAACGACGAGTAATATTTAATAATAGTTAGATAAAAAGAAAAACGAACGAACATTGGGACAGTAATGGTTGCACTGATACTGCTCGATAATTACACTATACACAACTCTCCGAAAATTTTGCAGTGAAATATGTAACCTGTTGCACGCAATGTTGACGAGCAGTGATCCATTCTCGGATAACGATTCATTCTGCTCACGATATACTTTGCACGACCTCCAACAAATTTAAACAGCCAATTACCGGACCGTTCATGACAGGTTGGTCGATGATACAAAATTAATGTATACCGCCAACTGTATTATTCAATAGAGTCGACAGTCGCACAATTGTAAATATTGTATGCACAAGATTTGAACATAGGTTTATATTGTTTTGAAAACTACGCATGATAAGGTAAGGTTTACTTACGGTCGTCCAACAATACCTAATCAAAACTGTAAATGTTATATTGCTATATTTTGGGTGTATATATCCTGTACATGCCTTTCAGCGTAGCAATGTCTGATGAATACTTCTTCAATAAAAATAAAATGCCAGTTCTGTTGGTTACGTTTTACGTGCCCCCCTCTCTCTCTCTCTCTCTCTCTCTCTCTCTCTCTCTCTCTCTCTCTCTCTCTCTCTCTCTCTCTCTCTGTCTTTTCAACATCTCATAGTTGAAATCTAATTCCATTTTGGTAACAAGTTACTAGTTTAGAAATTATTGGTATCCCAATTGGTATAGATGCAGCGCCGTTTTTGGCCAATCGGTATCTGTATAAATATGAACGCCTAGTTTGTTGGTGAATTGGTTCATCGGCAGATATACAAAGGGCCAGCAAATTCAATAGTTGTAAATAGTTCACAGAGAACATGAGTTATTGTCAATTAAACTTTTAATCTCAGCACACTAGATTTTTGTCTCTGAATTTTCGGTGGCAGCAATACAACCGTCATCAGCAGAACAGTGAAAGGATAAATTACCAAAAGTCTGTGATCCGAGTTTGACGTCACGTGTCCAAAAGGTGAAGATATTGAGATCGGGTTATTCTGCTGATGAAGGCTGTAGTGATGCATCCGAAAATTTAAGCTGCAAAAATCTAGTGTGTCGAGATCAAATGTCTAATTGACAGTAATCAGCTACCGAAAACAGATGAATTTCCATGCAAAAATAGATGACACAAGTCATTCAGACGTTGACGGTGAGTTGACGGTGACTTTAATATTTATCCGGAATCTCTCATATCACAATATGAACACATCGATATACGCATGCTACATTTCCTGAGATCGATATTACTAAATGAGAATGGGTGTTTGTTTACTTTCTCTTTCAGAAGACATAATATGGGTTTCCTTTATTCATTGTACGCATGTCAAATAATTCTAATTATGTACCATAATATATTTTCTATGGTACTATTCTCTCGAAATATTTAAGAATAGCACAGATCATGCATAAATTTGTGTGTACACAGAGTTATTTATAGTTTAAGTGATGAAGGCTTTTTCCTTTCCGTGTATACTTGTTTCGACACAATGAAATGTAACGTGCATACAAGATGAAGTTCAAAGGAATTCCACATGCGATTGTCGAAAACCCAAAGTATGTTTGTAACTTTTTTCCCACTGAAAGTAGTTCAGCTCGATGTGAATCATTGCCCCGACCTCCAACTTAAAGTTTTTTTTTACATTTTGGTGAGATATTGTGTCAATCCAACAAATGCGTATTTTTATTGCAAAGATCACATAGCATATACGGAAGAATGTAAGAGCGTGGATTAGCGTTTTATTTGCGGCGGTTGACAACACACCGAGTCGCTGTTTCGTATTTTTCTGTTTGATGATCACAACCCTTGCCGTACGCAACGAAAATAAAGCAGAAATATCTGTGCTATTTTGATTTTTTTTTTACCGATATTAGAAATGATTGAAATGGGAAAGTAGGTCGGGACAACAGTCGACCAGCTATTTAGAGAGTGTTCGGACTAAACACTGTTACCATGGGAACGTTTTGTTACTGTTTGAAGCCAGCATATTGCGCGGGAGAACGTTAGTCATGCTTGGTCGGTTGGTGCATGACTTAATGCAATTGTGTACATATTTGCTTTCGATGTAAACGCACAGAAGCCTACAGGGCTCGAACACAAATACCGAAGGACAGAAACTCGACAATTACTACAGACAATTTCAAATAGAATAGATAGAATGTGATTCAAAATATCTAAAAAATCGATAACTGGGTTTCTGCGTCACCTTGAAAACCAGACGGCAAATGCTCCCCAATATAGTTTCTTTTTTTTCGGGGGAAGGGCGGGATTGTTCCTCCTGGGTCTTGGAAGATATGATTTCTCTGTTCTCAGAATTGTAGTTCGCGGCTTTCTCCAGAAGCCTGCGCCGTTTCATTTGAAAGGAACTCGCGGTAAATACTTTCAATGTCACTGCCATTGGCACAATGCAAATATACTGACATCAAATACTTGGCATTGAATATTTTAATATATATCTGCGGTGGAGTTTTAATCTGCAATGTCATTGCAGATCTGATAAGGTAACAAAGCACCGGACAAAAAATTACTTTTCTATCATGTATAAGCTAAGTCAACTGCATGGCGGTGCTATTGACTCGAATCAATCACCGATGGCATTTACGATTTGCGTGTCGGCCAAGTGTTTGTATTTCTTTTGACATCCTCAAAAAATGCGGTTCTTTGAATGCAAAAATGTCAAAACTCTTTTTCTTGATCAAATTGGCTGGTGCTGCAGAGGGAAGGGAATGAGACTGAAAATAAAATATATATACGGGCAACAAGTAAAGAGGTTAAGTTATTTCGCATCAACATACTTCCTAGAAGTCAACTCAGCCCGGGTTGCACGTCGGTCATACACACTTTGTGGCGCCTAAAAGTGGTGCTTGCATTGGCGCAAGAGTGCTGTCACGGCTGCTACAGTTTTTTTTAAGATATCGAAATGCATTTTCAAAATTGCAGACCGCTAAACTGTCATGTTTTTAACGGATAGTGATGTAGGTTGTGGAGCCTGAATTATAACTTTGCCGATGTGTGGGCGGTGTCAGTGCAGTTTGCGAGAAGCATAATATTGCAGATATTTAGCGCGCCGTTAAATCTGTAATCTCTATGGAGTGACCTAGATATTACGCTTTGAAATATACATAGTCGATAAGGGTCTTATATAAAAGCAAATCGCATCTTGCTCCGGGAAACAAAGGGGCCAATACTTTGATTACAGTCTACCCCGATCACAAGTCTTGGCCTTTCCAGCATACTGTCAATAACACGCTCCTCATAAATGTAATTTCCCCAATTACGTCGACCTATGGACTCCATTTTACAAAGTGAAATAAGTGGAAGGCTAATAGTCCTGGCGTTGATCAATAAGCTCCTGGCATGACCTCTCGTCTTCGCGGGAAAAGGGATATCTGACTGGCAAATGTCAAAGATTTACGCTTTCGGCAGTTGGACAACCTCGAATAACTGCAAAAGCTCGGTAGGGAATACGGAAAATAGTTATGAGAATTGCTTACATTTGATATTTACAGTAAAAAAAATCATCGTTACTACATGCTCTCTCTCTCTCTCTCTCTCTCTCTCTCTCTCTCTCTCTCTCTCTCTCTCTCTCTCTCTCTCTCTCTCTCTCGTCTTTTGTGTCTTGGAAACGACGGCTAACCACCGGCACTGAACTCCAAAGCTAAGCTTTTCATGTATTGGCTCATATTCCAGAAAAAATTAACTTATTAAATTTGAAAAGACTTGTAAATGTGTAACTTCGCATACTTTTCCTGACAATGCACGGTGCGGGCTAATATTCCACATTGATAAGGAGTCAGTGGCATAAAAATTTGAATACCAAAACAAAGCTCATTAATGTAATTTACATACATGCCTACGAATACACCTCCCATCTTGCACTCTGAGTAATTTTCACGTGACCATGCGATCGCTTTCCAGCGCAGTATAATAATTCTCTGCTTACAGACAGATTACAATATATATCTCCCTAAAATGAAACAACCACACCGTGTATATACACACGTAGGTATCTCATTCAGCTTGTGCTGCTGGAAAGCGACTATAAGACTATCGGTTACATTTAATCAGCTCGATCCAGAGTCTGACTGTCACTGTTTTCTAAATTGCGCTATAGTTATTGCGAAGTTGCGAAGTGTAGGGTAGACGGAACTAAACAATGCACTGTACCATCAGCACATCACGAAAGAGCACATTTGTATGTATTCTAAAACATGGCTTCGTATGGTTTCGTTGTCAAAATGCAATAAAAGTGGATGGTTCCCGATAGCCATCGCTTGCGATGTTACAGAGTTCATAAAACCAAACAACATCTCAAGCCAGACGACATAAACGCTTAAATTCACAACAGTGAAGCACTGATATACAATACAATTTTAATATACTTCACGTAATATACAGTTATTGTGGTTGGCGGAGACTCACTCAAGTAATATATGACAAAAGGCGATGTTACATGGCTTAGGTGATATGGCCTGTCGCATGCAGTGATTTAGCCCGCTACAGCGTTCTGGCTTGCATTACTGCGCGTCGTTTCAGCGCGTGACAGATGGCCGTGTAGTGCACTTGTTGCATATCTGCAATATAGCCATGGCTTCAAAAAGTTATGCGGTTTTAGCTTGTGCAGAATAAGACGGACTTCAGAGCAATTTTCAGTAAGTACACAATGTTTGTTAAAACGACATTCTCCCAGTTCATCATCTGCAATACAAGGCGGTTCAAAGGGCGACTCATGCTCACATTCTACGCAAAGGCTCGGATTCAAAAGTGTTTGTTCCGTGAAATAAAATTAAAGGCGCGGGATAGCAATGGCAACATCACGATATGTAACCTGCCAATGGAGGGGTAATACTCACATGACGGTAATATTGATCTCCTCGCCTGCGGCTCCGGGCGTTATCAATTTTACCGCCTTGAGTGCCACTCCCTGCACGGGGTAATAAATCGCGATCTTACCCTTGATATCATATGCATGCTTTTAATTATTTGCTTATGAAATGACAACATATGGGGGAGGGGTAATTGCAGCGTTGCGGACGGCTTGCGTGACAGAAGTTGCCGTTTGTGAATCCGTTGTGAATGTGCAGGAACACCGGTAGTTGCGTGTTTGCCTGTTCCGACCTTCCGGCGGTGTATATGTGAATATTTTAAAAAGTCAACATAATCAAAGACATACTGACACGACACTATATGAAATCACAGCTGCATAAATATCAAACTCTCCGTTTTGTAATTCTGACAGAGGTCGCTTTTATACATCTTTGAGTTAATTACGTACATTAAAAATTTTCCATCCGACACACATTTTTTAAAAATTTGCCTTCATCAGAGTTGTGATTGTGGAGGCCCAAGTTGAAAATGGCATCATGAAGCACACGGAGAGAGGGCGTATTGTCTTGTAAAGCTGAGACATTCTTGACAAAGATTAATTCCCAGTCGAGAAAAAAAATAGTATTCGGAACATCTAACCAGTCAATTCAAGTGCTATCAGAGGCTCCTTAACATGTAAATATATACGCCTTTGGAAAAAAAAACATAGATGGGAGAAAATGACAGCTGTTCGAACTTGCCCATTCACTGTGATATGAAACTGTTCCACTCACACCTATTCGTTTTCATATCTATCTATCTATCTATCTATCTATCTATCTATCTAATATATATTATATATATATATATATAATATATATATATATATATATATTTATTTATTTTTTATATATATATATAACATCAGCGAAGATATACCTACCCTCTTCCACCAATTCTACAAAAGTCACCTTTACCGTGATTGTGACATCGAGGAGAAACATATCTCTTATCAGCTGTCCGCTGACCAAGAGAGCGAAATTATCCAAACCTTCTTATGAGAAACAAAGATGATACAAGAGAAAAAAAATGGCCGCCAACTCGCCCGCCAATAAATCTTCTAGGAACGATTTTTCCCCACGGGCAGCTTTGTCGGCTGCCCCTAAAAGCTGACTGATGGGTCCTGAAAGCCGTCGATGTAAAAGGCGAAGAAGGTCACTAAACAGCCTCAAAACGAGATGTTTTATTAGGTATACGTCAAGTCCCTTCTGATTGTCGACTCATTGTATAAAGTAGATTTCTCGTGCCTGGACCATGTCGATATCAGACAATGCCATTTTGGATCTATTAGTCAATGTAAAAGCGAGCTGTACCTTTAACCTGGGGATTTGGTTAATCAAAGCTTCTATTTCTGAGGTGGCGACGTGCAAGCATTCAGAGAGCTTTTGTCGCAGCTCGGTTGAAGATGCTCCCTTTATGACGTTGAACGCAGCCGGTACAATTCCGCGCAGTGTACTGTTCTCATAAATAGCACTAATTTTTTTCTCACAAGAAATCTGGCAAATTAGTTTCCCCCTGGTCTTAAGAAGCAATACTATGAGTTCCTACTTTAATAAAATCTCGCTGCGTGTTCGGGGTGTGATTACAAAAGGCGCAATAGGGACGTGTGCAAGAATACAGGAAAAAAAGCCTTGACGGGATATTTGTATTAGGTGTTTCATTCCTGGGGTAATGGAAAGGTCCTTTAATAAAGAGCTGGGGAGAAAGGAAAGCGGGAACGTTAATAACGTCAAACTACTCGAAGAGTGAAAGCTGGGACATGTATCAGGTTAATTCAGGAGGGGAGAGAGAATGGGTTTTGAGTGACAAGGGAGGAAATTGCGACACAAATGTAAGTTGATACAAAATACTCATGCAAAGCAATTTGACAAACACAGTATCCTGGTAACTAGGGTAAGTGTATCGGTTGTGGTGACTGAGACAACACACTAGCGTAGTCATGCACACATGTACCGTCCCATTTCCCCAACTGCAATGCCATCTAACCGTTTCTTGCAATCTGAGCTTTCAATCCTTACCTGAGCATTTGTCTGCCTATGCGTTCTGTCCCTATTATGCTTCTTGACTCAACTATCCTTTCTCAATTTTTTTTGGTGAAATTTGTCTGTTTCTGACAGCTATTGTGTCTGCATGTATCTCTGTCCCTGTATCTATGTTTATTTCCCAAAGCAGCTCATTGTGTCTCTAGTTCTGTGTCCTACATATCTGATGTACTGGTCCTTCTGACAAATTCTGTCTCGATCTACCCATTCTTTTCTATCGGTCTCCCTGTGTTTCAGTTTTTCTTCTTCTATCTCTGTCTATGTCTGTGCATATGTCTGAATGTCTGTGTGAATCAGTCTGTCGGTCAATGTCTATCTCCGTCTGTCACTCTAAGTCAATCTGTTTCTTATCTGTCTGAATATGTCTGCACTCTGTTTGTCACTAAGTCAGTCATTCCGTTGATCTTGCTGTTTCTACAGCAGTGTCTTTGCCTCTATATCTCTGCTTCTCTTTGTCTGTCTGTCAGTCTCTGTCTGTCTGTCTGTCTGTCTGTCTGTCTCTGTCTCTGTCTCTGTCTCTCTCTCCGTCTCTCTCTGTCTCTGTCTCTGTCTGTCTGTCTGTCTGTCTGTCTGTCTGTCTGTCTGTCTCTCTCTCTCTCTCTCTCTCTCTCTCTCTCTCTCTCTCTCTCTCTCTCTCTCTCTCTCTCTCTCTCTCTCTCTCTCTCTCTCTCTCTCTCCAGTTGATGAATGGTGCATTCTAAACAAAGCCAAACGTAAACTAGACTGATTTACAATCCTTAATCACCATAATGGGACGAAGGTTGTCGCCGACGTTAACTCGCTGACTGGTAAAACCTACTTTACTTAATCGAGACATGCGTTCAAGATTCGCCTCAAGGCTATCGAGTTCATAAATTCTTGTACGATCAATTTCAGTTTCATTTTTTGTTTTCCTGAAGCCAGCGTCACGTCGCCTAGAACGGCTAGCACCACTCACAAGAGGCTCGTAGAATCATAAATGCTCAGTCGTGCACGGCAAGTGGATTTTCGAATCAATCATGAATTCAGATCGACATGAAATGCGAAAGAGACGCTTTCTCGGTGGAGGTGTTTCAATCCGGATGCCAGTCAAGTATCCGTGCATGACCAAGTTGAAGTATTAACCAGTGGTTGCTTGGTTACCGTGTAAGATGAGCATGAAAACGCGTTGCCAGAGTGAGTGATAATTACCTAGAAATAGATTATATCGCTTCGAGGCCATCCAATACAAAGGGCTTGAGTCTGGTGATTAAGAGATACAGACTGATTCAATTAGACGGAATGAAAGCTTGGCTCGAAATTTGACTTATCGATATGAGATACACAACTCATATCCTCGAAGTATTACATCTCGCAAGGTCCCTAGAGACATGAAAATAACCGTTACGTAATAATTAAAGAAATAATAGGTAACGGAAATTAGAATATCAGAATGCATCAATAAGTTTTCTGCTTTGTATATAGGTCCAGATTCTTGGTAACTGTGAAAAATGAATCAATATTATGGCAAGAAATAATTTAATGGCTCGACACAATCTCACAGTTACATGTAGTACCAACAGTTAAATGGACATTTAATCGAAGTTTGATTAAATGATAATAAGATGCTGATTAGTACAATGGTTCAGGAAACTAACTAGGCCTATTCCCAGGTTTAACAATCGTATCAAAATGTTATCTTTTACCAGATTGAAGGAACATGATACATAAATTTGTCAAGTAATTTGCACTTCTCTGGTCTGTGATAACTGTCGAATAGCTGTTTGGTTGTCCATTACGTAATTATAGTGAATCTATTATGCAGACACCGGCCCTTGTCAAGGTTTTACGGTTATGCAACGTCGATATTGAAACTGGGCTTTCTCTCAGTCTGTGAAGTGCATATGGAGAAACTCGTAAAATGTGTGCTATTGCTAAAAGCCCATGGACACATCTTTTTCGTACACTTTATGTTGCTTACCTATAGTTTGTATACTGAAGTATACAGATGGCTTCGTGGGAAATTACAGTGCTCGATGCGAATGCAGAGCGCTATAAAAAATAATGACACAAATTACTTTAAGTACAAAGTAATAATATCTATTACTTAAGTTTCATGCATCCCGTAATCTTCAGAGAGAACTAAAAGGATTCATAGCTCTACACTCTCATTTATATGATTGGGACGTACCATTCTATTTCTAGGGGGTGTTAAAATTTGATAAATAATATTTGTATTGGTGGCGACATTTTGAAACCACGTGTTTCAAGTATTATGGACAATCAACATCAACATCAACATCGATCAACATCATGGACAATATAAACCACAGGTCAATTCAAAAGGTCATTGAGTATATAACTATGTAATTAGCTGAAATGAAATACTAAATTTTATTTCTTTTATTGCTGTCATTGTATCACCACTTTATATAGCAAGTGAAATTACCTTTGGTCTAGTCCCTCAAATTATATATTTTGCAAACAGTCAAAGCTCATTAGCTATACAAATTATAAATTAGCTGACATGAAAATGAAAAATATGTTTCATTTATACATCATAAGTGTCTGATCAATATGCATTGCAAGTTCAATATACTTTTTCAGAGTCCTTCCGGTCTTATATCGCAAATTGTGAAAGTTAGTTACATATTCAAATTAGTAACTTGCTGATGTAATAATGCTAAATAACTTTCATTAACATTTTATTATATTTCTTCAATCCACATATAAGGTTTCATCGACTTTGATGAAGTCAATCAAGATATATCCCTAATTGGAAAAGTTTGTGAAGTATGCGAATTAGTAATGGGATGTTTTGACAAAATCAAAACTGACTTTTGGTAATATTATATCATAGTATGTACAATATATAGCAACTTTTGTTAAGTCAATCAATCAATTAATTAGGAAAGTTTGCTAAATACGCAAATTAGTAATTAGCTAAAATGAAAATGCTAAATGACTTCAATAATGTTATATTGTAGTATCTTTAATCTACAGAGCACGTTTTGCAAACTTTGATTAAACTAATCCAGATATGTCTCTAATTAGGAAAATTAGTTGAAAATGCAAATAAGTAATTATGTGTTCTAAAATTTTTAACCGAATTTTGGTCATTATAGTTTCTTCAATGTACAGAGCAATTTTTTATCAATGTTGATCAAGTCAATCCAGATATATTGCTATTTAGGAAAGTTTATTAAATATACAAATTTTTAATCGGCTTGAGTACAAATGCTTAATAACTTTCAATAATGTTGTATCATAGTATCTCCAATGTACATTGCACGTTTCGTCAACATTGGTCCAGGCAATTAAGATATATAACCCTAGTTAGGAAAGTCCATTAAATATGCAGATTAGGAATTGGCTGAAGTAAAGATGGGTTATGACTTTCAGTAATGTTAAAACATAGCATCTTCAATATACATATCAAGTTTCGTCAATTTTGATTGAGCCAATTCTGATATCCCTAATTAGGAAAGTTGTCAATATACAAATTAGCAATTAACTTTCACGTCACCTATATGTCTTTATTGTCTTTTCATGGCTTGTGTGATCAACGTTTGTAGTAAATCTAATCCAATTCTGTGCATCCGTTCTCATTGTACGTCTGTTTTTTCTAAAATCATTAATTATGCAAATAAGCATAAAATAGGCAAACCACGCTAACTCAAATCTAATCAGTTCTTGCCATAAGCATATGGTATCTGTGTACCAAATCTGACATGAATTCGTGAGATATCGTGTAAACAGACAGACAGACAGACATCGGTCGACATTAAAATGACACATACATGTATTAATACGACCTAATTACTTAATGTACCATTTTGACCACCATAACTATACTTCTAAATAAAGAAACAGATACATATTTAGAGCAATTTTTCACGGGTCACTGAAAACACTTTCTCTCAAGTAACCACGGTAACAAACGTTGATATCAAATATGTACACATGCATTATCCTAATATATAAAACTCGCACAAATTGCATATGAATCCAAAATCTACCAGCGCCAAGATAATAATATGCAAAAGTTTGACCCACTTTCAACGAGCTTCACTCTTAACTACTAGTTTGGCTTGTCATTGGTAGATGTTTTTAGGTCGAGGCATATCACACTGTTAGATGTTTTTGGTATTTTGACGGGTATTTACGTCAAATCTAACCTCCTGCATAGAGAATAACAGTGGTTCAATAGGCGTATATGGTGATCTCCAAAGGTGAATGCATAGTCACACACGTTCATTATAACGTGTTTTGCGTGCGGTATGGCAGATTAGTATCATTAATCATGCCCACGACGATCGCATTGGTGAACGGTGTCGTGCCAACAAGCACGGTCTGTACAGCAGTGTTGATGCCGGGTTTTCAAACTGAGCCACACCACGTGTAGGGACTGATGGCCACACAAAGGGCTCCAAGGTTCTCTAGGAGATAAATGGGAGATTCAAATAATCGTTTACATGTACTCCGGTAGTTTCCGAGGATTGCGATTTAAAGGAAAACTACAACGACCATTACTAAGGGGTCAACAATCACATTTTGGATGGATCACAAATGGAAAAATTTACAGAACAAAATGTTTTTAAATAACGCAACAAAGCTGATTTTAAAACATATTTCAACCAAATATGAACTGAAAATGCTCACGTGTTTCATTATATATTCTTTTCTGTGTAAATTTAAACTTTTGCCTCACGTTTGCCAACGTCATGAATACTATTCGTCACAGATTAATTGTAAGGGTCATTAAGTATACATATATGTAATTAGCTGAAATTATTTATAAAAATTCTCAATTTCTTTGACTGCTGTAATTGAATCACCACTTTATATAGCAAGTATAATTGCCTTTGGTCAAGTCTTTCAAGTTATATATGCCAAACTGTGAAAGGTCATTAGATATGCAAATTATAAACTGGCTGACGTGAAAATGCGAAATGACTTTCAATATTGTTTTCACCTGGTATCATCAATGCACATAACATGTTTGGCCAATTTTGACAAGTAAATCCCTGTACATATCCCTTATTAGGAAAGTTCATTAATAATGCAAATTATGAATTGCTGAAATGAAAATGCGCAATGACTTTCAATGATGTTGTATCATAATATATTCCACGTACATAGCAAGTTTCGTCTACTTTAGTTACGTCAATCCAGGTATATGACCCTCATTACCGAAGCTCATTAAATATGGAAATTAGGAATGGCTGAAGTAAAAATCTTATTGACTTTCAGTAATGAAATGTAATGTAATGTAATTTTAAATCATAGTATCTTCAATGTACATACCAAGTTTCGTCAATTTTGATTGAGTCGATTCAGATATATATCCCAATTAGGAAATTTCATCAAATCTGCAAATTAGCAATTAACTTTGATGTCAAACCTTTATATCTTTCATTGCGATAAATCCTTGTCACAGTGTGATCATCATTTGTAGCAAATCTCATCCAATTCTCAATCTATGTCTGTTTCTCCTAAAATCATTAATTATGCAAATAAGCATGAAATATGCAAACCATACTAAAAAACTAATCAGTTCTTGCTATTCTCAAACAGAATCTGTGTCCCAGATTTGATTCTGATCTGATGAGCCGTTTCTGAGATATCGGGTCCACAGATAGACAGACAGACAGACACACAGACACACAGACGGACTGACATACAGGCACATAGATGGCATCGCAACGACATGAAAGTGAGCTAAATGTGTCTGGCCAAAATGTGTTGAAATGTGGAAAAAGTCTCATGTTATGTAAAATCCAAAAGCATAGTCAAATTTTGCAAGCAACAATTATTAACGTCTACATACTAACAACCCCCGACATCTCAGGGCTATTTCTCAGTCTACGGCAATTATGCTCTTATACAGGTAAGCAAGCATGTTGTTCCACTCGTGGCGATGAAATGTTCCAAGATAATCTTTTCTGATTTTTTTGTCGAAAAGGGGCTTATAAGATAAAAGACTTACATGTATTCTTTTCCCGAAACCAATTTATCTATCAGCTGTTATGGATGGACCATTCTGTTTTTGTTACAAAAATATCATGAAAACAAGAATGAACAGCGATTTTTAAATCTGATGAAATATCTCCTCTTTCTGTATCAGAAGAATATTTGTTTTTATTAACTTAGGGCAACTCAGTAGAGCAAGAATCTCGACAAAGTTATTTTAAAAAACAACACAAATATTACTCTAGACTTGCCGGCATTGTTTGAAGGCAAGATCTGACTACCTCTAAGCCTGTCAGACGTGACTTTTTGGTAACTTACCAGAGCCACCCCTATATATAGCGGTTTAGGTCTTAAAAGATTAAGGCGCATTGTCGAGTAGGAAGCGGGAAGGGAGACCCTTCGCTGACATGTGTACGGCAAAATAATTTCATTTTGAAGGATGAGGGATAAATGTCAATGACAAAACGATGGTGGCCCGTGCCGAGTGGAACTGATTAAAAACGGCAGGAAAACTCGCTTGCTACGGTAAAAAGTCGTGTTTGTACTGACCGATTGAGTTTCCTCACCTCTTCTCGGTTCGTGAAGGACGACGCGTGGTAGTGTGCGTGCTTACTTTCGTTATTACATGTAGCCAGTAGCCACGGCCTAACCAAAATCATCTTGTTAATTTACAGAAAGGAAAATCAAATCGAATTTCATTGTAAACCTTTGAAGTCTTAATGAACTCGGAGTATAATATTTATCCAGCTACAGTCGTTGCTTTTATTACTTAGATGTGACATATCATGGTAAATCGGATTCATTTCACAATCTTGAATAATTCGGAGTGAGAGAAAATTTCTTCATCAAACACGTTTCTTGTGCACCAAAAGGTGGCACTATCTGCTGAACAAACGCAGGCTTGATAGGGGTTTATTTAATTTGAGAATGATCAGTTTGGATAACATCTTTCGCTTTCATCTTCATATAGAATCCGGGGAAAAGGGTCCGATTGAGTCAAATATTGAATCTTGAGTGAAGTGATCAGTCTTGGCGTGTCCCCTTCCTCTTTGTAAAGTCACGACTTACAGTAAATTGGTCACGGCGGGATTTGTTTTGCCCTATTGTGTCATCCAAATCACTCCTCAATTCATAAAAATCAATTCTCACGCAATCTACATCAATCCAATTTACCCAAGAAACGGAACACCAGGCACTGAGCAACCTGGGCGGCGGGCATTGAATTCGCTCTGAAAACAACGAGACGTTACGTCATACGGCGGTTTTAATTTCAGAGACAAAAAGGTGGGATATATTTTAATTACATACAGCCCAAAGTGCAAATTATGATCGCGATTGGACTATTTGTTGTCTTTGAATATAGTTTCCGCCTACAGTTTCATAATATTTGTACATTATATACATCGCATAATAGGAAAATACTCTCTATTTTCTGCTCCGTGAGGTTCGTACACTTAATAGCTGCCTTTAGTCTAGCTCATTTTATGAAAAGGAATTTTTTTTTACAATGCGGCCAACGTCCATGCAAGCTGTCAACATGTCACGTTTGTTTCCTGGTAATTTCCCAAATCTTTATTAATTGCACCGAGTAAAGACTCTTTTAGTCAATGTACTCGGAGGATAACGATCTATATTTCCTGATTGACGCTATTTCGTCAATTCCGATTACCGGCAGTAGCGTAGTAGCAGACGCGGCGCGGACGCCTAGCTCGTTATGTGGTTCTTATTCGTGGACGATTCAATTGTGTGTATTGTATGGGGCAGAGGCAAGCGCACCTGCCGTGCAAAGACGGTTTCTGTCTTAACAAGGAAGTCACGATGGAGTTTCCGGTTGTTGCTAAAGGTGCAGATTAACACTGAAAATCACCATTTGGAAATTGCAGGGACTGCTAAAGTGTGAGGTCTCTCTGTCTTGTTTTGAGATTTCTGGTAGATATATTAAAAGTCATACCTATCAACTGAATGTGTTTTTGAAATTCAAATTCTATAGATCTCTTTGTTATTTATACTGTGCTTTAAGGGGTACTTCCATAAGCTATTTCCTTCTTTAACTTCTAAAAAGCAAAGTATCCACGCTTATTTTTCACTGGAATTATTTCTCAGAGTATGTCTCAAGATGAACACCTTGCAGAACCTTAATTATTTTTCACTAAAAAGTTGCCTTCTCACGTACTGTGTGGGATCGACGGTGTAGCAAACGTCGATCCCATACTCTCAGCAATCACCCCACACCGTGTATAAGTGCGCTCATATGAAAGTGGTATATTATTACACCAGCTCTGATTGGATAATAAACGGCAGTTTGCTCCGCGCGCAAAATACAGTCCAATGGTGCGATTGGTAGCTAAGGGACCGGAACTACAAAGTTAGTAGGTCACAGTGCAGTGGCAGACGGCAACGTTGCCACGATTGTGGATAATGTTGTACGTCTTTGGTGACCGACTCGCAAAAGGCGGTCAAATTTTCCCAATAACAGGTGAACATAGGCCACTTAAAACATATCGCCAATTTTTCCTGACAGATATCTCGTCCGGAGCAAAGTGAAATATCAGATGACAGTGAAACTCGCTACGGAGTTCGTGTTAGTGACGCGGAACAATGTGAGTAGGATAGTTATTGATACACGTAAAATAATCATTCAATGTTTCCGGTATGAATTTAACGCATTTTGTGGTAATTGAGGAAACCGAATCTCACGCACCAAGGACCTGGGATCAGATTTCTCACACTCGTTGGGGATACTTTCTCAACCCTTAGGGGTGTGAGATTCTATTGCTCTCCGTATTTACCTTCATGATGCTGCGAGTTTCCATAGGCGAACTACAACTCGAAATGAAAGACTTTTGAATTTTGCTCAAACTTTGAGGAAACTTAAAACATCCTTTCGAAATCAAGAATAACAATCAGGGATCACGGTGCAAAAATTTGAACCAGATGAACAAGTTACCCAATATTTACCGACACTTGGAATTCAAAATGGCCGCTATTGCTAGTGTTAACTCTATGGGGAAAATAAAAAAAAATCGATTCTCACAAAAGTAAGCTGGTATATCTTATTTTCTCTCTCGGCTTCAAAATGAGGTAGAACAACAAGAGGTAGAGCAAAAAGTGCTGTAAAAGTTTTAGAGCCTGAGTATCTGTTCCGCGAAGTGCTTTCTACCTCAATGGGAAGAAAAGTTGAAGAGAAACTTTAACTCTTCCACTAACATTTTACCAGAAACCAGAGATATAAACACTAATTATCGCAGAAAATAATCTACCTGAACAGCTCGTCAGCATATAGCGCATTGTGTGCCTGCATAATCCACATGAACACAAGAGATTTATTTTCCTATGCTCTTCATTTCACGCCGAAATTTGAGTATCTGTCAAAAAGCCCCGGTGTATGGTTGCAAATTGGTCACTTAAATAGCATGAACAGGGAGATTAATTATGAACATCTATCATTGTCAGTCATAAGAGGCTTGCGCCTTTGTACAGTAAGCACAGAAGGTCAATGAAAATCTACTAGAGTAAATTAGCCTGTTTACTTCGAGGATATTTGAACAATACCATAAATACATAAGATGGCAGCTGTGCCGTTTGAATCCAATAAGCCAGATCTGACTTACTTGACAGAATTGACGGAAGCAACAAAGTATTTGCCTTCATCAAACAGACTTCAATCACTCAACATGTGTCTTTTACAAGAATGTGTGTCTCTTGCGCGTATTATAGTTCCCAATCATGAGAAGGCGTTGTATATGCCACGTTGCTTTTTCTTTGGAAAAGTGGCTTTGACCAAGAGCGTCATCAATTAGAGCAAAGTTGGTGAGTAATGACTTTCAGCTATGTGATTTGAGATCCAAGGCCAGCAACCTTATGGGGCTTCCCAATCGTTCCCTCCCTGTTCCTTCATTACCGCAGGCATGAAGATATGACGGCAAAGCGGCAAAGTCTGAAATATGACCAACTTCTGCCAGGGAACCACCCTTAAACTTCCTTCAGTATTTTTACTGATATCTGAAAAAATCACATTAAAGACATGTTTTGCTGTATATATTGTGATTTTTTTTTAACAGATCAACAAAATGAACAAGTATTCAGTGATTTGACAAGTGGTTTGGCTGAAAGAGGATGGTTTACTAAAATAAATTGTTCATGTTTAAATGGATGGGCAAAATTAGCGGCAATGTAGAAATTAAACTAAAAAAAATGTTTAGTTTACTTAGAAATACATTTGACAATCATGTCTATATTTCAGATTCTATGTTTCTAAGATAATTTACGTAAAAAATAAACAACGTTACTGTGGTGAAAAATTTTAGGGATGCGCATCTAATGACGCTGCACTCAGGCACCTAACATTAACTTATCTTTACCTACAAAACAGTATTGCTGGTTTGTGGAATTCTATGTAGATTTTGACAAAATGTCCTAAATCGTATTATCATAACATAGTTAAAATTGTATTCAGAATACTACATCGCTGTGGCGCTCTGTTCCTGCTTGGGCACGCAACGGGGTCTTGTCCTCCACGCTTGAAAGCTTTGCTTCCTAATTAGGATAACATAAACATGTCTTCATCGAGGTCGACCAATTTACTATTTGCACGTAAGCTTCCTTTCGCAACGATTGATGAAAATCAAATATACTATTCTAACCCATTTCGGAGAAACCTCCCAATGTACTTTAAAAGTTAATATCCTAAATATATCCGTTAATTTGACGTCAATTGCGTTTCTTAACTCGCCATTTGGTCGACCCAGCGGCTCATATACCGTGTCGCAAGAACTCATTAAGTATTAACAAATTTGTGATCACTACTCTGCCTAATAAGTTATATATAGAGAGTACCAAAAAAAAAAGCGACAAAGGCAAATGGCTTAAACTTCAATGTTTCATTTGCTATACTGTTGTGTTTTGCCTCCAGCGTTTTTCGAGATGCTCACGCAATTAAAGTTGAGTATCCACATTCCGGCCCGGATGTCTTTCCTTTTCGGGCAATGGAGACAGTCTTGACTAGGTAACTTGGAACAATCGATGAATGACAATTCAATGTAGATGGGATCAATTTCAGACTCATGCTTTGCCAGTTGTTTGAGAACGGCGACACCGTGCGTGTTTGCACGTTTCTCGCGTCAAAGTCGACGTCTGTACCCTAACTCTAGCACGTCTTTAACGATGCTATTCAACACGAATTTGCATGCCCGTGGAAATTTGTAAATGAAATGCACTTTAAATTGGCTACACGTTTTCAGCTTAAAAAATTACCTTTTCTGAAATAAGCAAAATGAGATTTCACTTTTGTGGCAAAAACAACAATTCATGCAGCTGCGATCGTTCATCAGTAGATTTAACATAAAAAATTAAAAACGCAACTATATGTTCACAATTTCTTGTCGAATGCTTTCCAACAAATTTGATTGATATTCAATTTTCCCAATGTGTATCATTTGGGAATGTTTAAATACATAAATCTTATTATAATGACTCATTATCGAAAAAGAATAATAATGTGCCTCGGATCGTGCACTGTATAATCTTCTTATGACGCATATTCTTAATGTATTGGGCCAATGTAATTGTACGTTGACCATTTGTTTTAGGCCAATTATACATTTTCTTTTTTCAAAATTCATGAAAGCAGGACAATTAATAATACCAAGATCCCGAGAAAAGAAGTAACTTGACTCTATCGTACAAAAATGTCATACTCGCTCTTTTTCATACAACACAGAGAGTGCGAGATCGACAACGGTAGGACGTGCACACTTGTTATTCCGCTTTTCCAAAAATATGTTTGTTTACGTTTTATATATAAGATAGTCCGTATCAATTCTGAAGTTATCGAAACTTCACTTATTGCTGCTAATAATTTGCTTGCAACTATAACGCGAAGGAATGTCATTGTCAAAATTAACTTTCGTTATAATGTCTATTGTCCTTGCTATGCATACAAGCGTGTTTTTGCCACTCTCTGTCTCTGTCTTTCTGTCTGTTGTCTCCCTTTCGGTATGTGTCTCTCTCAATCACAGAAGAGTCATAACCAGAAAGTTTGCCAGTAAGTTCCCATGCTTACCTTATAATAAGACAGCATCGTCAACTCCTTTAATAATATCATTATAATTGTGGTGCAGTAATTATCCATGCCCAGTCCACACAATACTAAAACTCCGAAAATGGAACTGTTTTACCATTGTTGTAGTTTATCTCACACAAATGTTAACTAAATCAAAATTGATTAAAACAGCAAGATCTCAATTATAAGTCGATTGGCATACAAACCAGGCACACAAAATACCGGGCGTCAAATGTACAAAGACGTTATTAACGATTTCCAAGGATGTTTACGAAGTTTTGACGAAAACAAATATATTTAAATTATATAAAAATAGTGAAGACAGTCGACACTAATTGAAGGAACATAAAAAATTGCATGATTGGTTTGTAACGTGTCACAATGACGTGTAAATACCAATTGTGACATGTAATTTGAAGATCAAGAGCTATATATTATTGTTTATGATTGGATGTGTTACATTCATTTTTACGATCGTATGGTTAGAGCCACGCCTTAAAGATAACGTTTTAAAACCCCATTCTTAAACAATACGAGAGAAAAAAGATGGGCAGGAGGACGGAAAGTCCATTGAGTAACCCAAGACATTTAGACAATGGGAGCGGAGTGCCTTTGACGATGACACCTGTCAAGCTTGTCTGCCGACAATATAGTCTATGAAGTGCCACGGAACTCTGAACGTCGAGTGCAGTCGATACTTTGGAGATTCAGAGCGCCTCTTAGCAGGTCAGGACGAGTTAACGAATAAATAACACCAACGACATGAAAAATACGAATAGTAATATCATTTTTGTTGTTGAATGGTGTGTTCAAGCTCGGGATATCACCATGGAATTTCCCATTTGTGGAATAGGCAAAACTAAGCCTATATACCATGGTTTCATGGCGAGGTTTCTTGCAAATAGCGGTATATCTACAAAATTAAAGGCGGGAAAAACCTACTTGCAACTGAGACTGAACGATAAGGTTTGCACAGAAGAGATAGTTTTCCTTTATAAATACCAATGGTCAGCATTTCTTGCTCTGTGGGCATTGTCTTGCGTTGTGTTATAAGAATACCCAGTTTCTTCAATATGGTTAATTTCTGCCTATTGTGTCTTTATTTAACCACGTGGCAAACATCTGACGCTATTGCTCCTACAGTGAAATTGCCCTTAGGTACATTGTCCCTAAAATCACGCTAGAACAAAACACGAACTCGATGACATGGTTTATTGGGCGAAGCGTCTTTAAAAATCACATTAAAGGAGAATGTGACATTTTACGATGTTTATCGTTTGCAAGCGCACTGAATGCAAAGATTTGTTTGTTTGGTTATTCAAAACTTCGGTAAACGTCGCGGTATTGAATGGCCTATGCGCCTTAAGGTGGTACACACCTCGGGGAGAGATGTTTGGACTCTCAAACTTTTTAAATTCTTGTCTGATCTACTACTTGTGGGGGCTCATTGTGAAGCCCGTAGTAAAACAAAAACCTTTACCTTCTTTGTCTTTTTAAACATTTTATTCTTCTTCATAGAGTTAACTTAACACGGGGATGGCGGCCATTTTGAATTTCAAATATCGGTAAATCTGAGGCAATTTCTTTCTCCAGTACCAAAATTTGCACGGTGACCCCCGATCTTTATTCGTGATTTTGAGAGACAAGAGTTGAAAGATTCGTTGAGGAAAGTTTGAGCAAAGTTTAAGTCTTTCACTTTCGAGGCTCATACTACCTTAACATACGACACGTTTAGTCAATGTCCACGGCTCGAACATTATTCCAACTGGTTTGCTACCTTTGCAATTGTCATCATCTTTTGAGTCGACGTTGGCGTGAAGCTGATATCATTGGAAAAAAATAAATCCAATTTCCGGCTGTCATGAATAAAAATATCTTCTATTTTAACAGATTAGTTTGAAAAAGAAATGATATGGGCCTGCTATAGACTAATGACATATCTTTCAGAAAATTAATAAGCTTAATGGAGTTTCGTAAAATAAACTTAGCACAAAGTGTTTGTCAAAGTAAATGTACATGTATGTATGTATGTGAGTCATTCCACAGTAAAGTGCAACCACTTTTGTGACAATAAGGTCAAAAATTAAATTTATTAATCTGAATCTAAAAGTTGAGTGGGTGGACAGTACTACAGGTGTGTCATCTAAAAATATTTTTTTTAAGATAAATAATTTCTTTGTTTAAGAAGGAGGGCAAATTGTCGCGGCAACAGTAACGCGTGTAACATGGACAGACATGACATTGTATTGTATTTGATCACATGTATCCCATTATCATCCCTGTGCCAAGTTTGAAAGAAACCCATTAGTCTACAAGAACTAGAAACACACTTCAGAAGATGTTTTAATCTTAATATTATCAGAAGAGGAGGATATCTGATGCAACGTTATGGCAACTGGCAACGTATGTAACATATACAGACACTGGATTGGCTTTATACACAAATTGTGTGTGTTCCATTCTGAATAAATGTACTTGATTGATTTATATATGTATATGTCATGACGAAGTTAAATACCTCAGAATTATGATGTGAATTGTTATAAATTGGCTCTGTGGATAACCATATAGACAACAGAGGGAAGACCCCTGTATTGTCTATGGGATAACGTATGTAACATTGGACAGACATCATCAGTTCTGTCCAATTCGTTCATAAACGATATGGGCATCTAAGGTGCATCAATAGTTGTAAAGAAAGCTTTCAGTAACTTTCTGATACAGATAGAATTGTCACACTAAAAAACAAATTAACATTATTCTATCCAGTATTTAATTAAACTACAATTACTTCCACGCGTGTAACACCGGTAACGCGTGTAACAAAGAGGACACACATCCTGCCATTCAGGTGCTCTCTGTAATGGTGGCCATCGGTTTATATTCAATTGCGCCATAAAACATGAACTTTAGGGCACCCTCAAATGACAAAATTTCAGCAATGTATACCAAAAGAATTTTTTTAAATCTTGATTTTGGAAATGAGTTAACGCGTGTAACATGTGGACACACGCCTTCCAGAAATATTTTTAACTGCAAGAGAACCCAAGCTTCAATAAAGACAGAATAAAGAATGTTACATAGTGGAAGATTTCATTGTTAGTCAAATGTATGAGTGGTTTGTTGCAGCTTACAGCCTTCACTATATTTATTGTTCTCATATTATCAATTCGCACAGAGTTGGACAGACATTGTTACACGCGTTAGCAATATTTTTGGGCATAATATTTGGCCCTTTCCCTAGTGCTTTTTTTCTAAGAATAAATTTAGTTCGTAATTGCTTATAATACATTACTACTTTGCATTTGAAATCAATTCAAATGGTATAAATATTGTAAATATCCCTTCCTAATGTTACAGGGGTACAAAATGTCACAAAATGGTGAGCAAATAGAGGCCATATTTACAAAGATAAAAATCTATAATTTTTGTTGAGCTGGACATACAGCTTTAATATTATTTTTTATATATGTTCATATGTAGTACTTACTAAAAATAATATCATTCTGTGTGAATGCTGTTATCATTGAAAAAGCTAGAGCTCCAAAATTGGGAATGTCAAATGTTGCGCTTTACTGTGGAAAGACTCATGTATGTATGTATGTATGTATGTATGTATGTATGTATGTATGTATGTATGTATGTATGTATGTATGTATGTATGTATGTATGTATGTATGTATGTATGTATGTATGTATGTATGTATGTATGTATGTATGTATGCATGCATGCATGCATGTATGTAGTATGTATGTATGTTATGATGTGTGTGTGTGGGTGTGTGTGTGGTGGGTGTATGTATGAGTATGTACAAACAATAATACATACATACATACATACATACATACATACATACATACATACATACATACATACATACATACATACATACATACATACATACATACATACATACATACATACATACATGTATTTTACATCATACTTACACACATACATACATGTATTTTACATCATACTTACACACATACATGATGAAAATTCATGGTGTTTGCTCAAAAGGTATACTTGATATCCTTAAATCAAGCACTGATCGTTGGTGAAGTGATATTTGTTAAGTGTTTTCTCTCTGGGTCATACATGTCTTTTGTCGTGTTTGAAAATGCCCTGGGTAACGACATGATATGCTCAAAAGCAAGGTTTATTTTTCCAGAATCGAAGCTCGGTTGCTAAGGACATGAAGGAACAGTATATAACATTTCCTACAATTCGATAAAAACATAGCGTGCACGAATTCAATGATCTGCACCACTGCAGATAATCAGTTGTTAATAAAGTTTTTTAACCAGTACAAGAGTCCTAGTATACCAGAACAGCAACCGATAGTCTTCTCGTCACAGTTTTAAGTTATAAAATTAAAATGATGTATTTGCTATATATCATATAGTTAAAAATCACTGGTTATTCGCATTGTATAAACGTTGCCTGCAAATAAAGTGAATATTCTTTGAAAAGTCAACAAGTGAAGCCTACTGGTTCCGTCCCTACGAATCATGCTTTCGCACACGTGTTTGTTGGAAAATGGACACACCCTGGAAGAAAGTGGAATGACCCACTCTGATAGTCATTGATTGCTTTGCAAAACGGGATATAGTGAGTCGAACGTGGCTTTTTCTGCTTGCATTATTTTCCTTTCTACTCCCGTTTAAGCGTCGTGAAGGTATAGACGGAAGATCCACGTTCTCTCTACAGCTTCGAAGGCTTTTGTGGACATCCCAAAGAAATCATAAATTGAAGGTAAGAATCTTGTAAAAACAAGGATAGGCAGTAGTTTTGCTGGTGTCGTTTTGAAAAAAAAATATCCACGCACGTACTTTAAAATTTAATGTTTTGCCTTGACATGTGTTTCCCCATAGACTGTAGAGAATTTCCCATACAAACATAAATGAGATAATGTTGTCTACATATATGTTTTATTGTTCGCCGACCTATAAGCTTTTTTCCAACGGGTGTTAATAGGTAACAAGTTGATGGGGAAAGACAGTATTGTCAGTTTCTGTTTTAATTTCAATTAATTTCTATCACATTACAAGGCTGAGGCTCCGACGAAGTTAATTGCACATTTTGACGTCAAAGTTAATTTTATCGGTTACCCCTTTTCGCTGGTCGTCATTCATGAGCGTTGAAACACTTTGTTTCATATCAGATTACCCCGACGGGTATATTCAGTCGTATCATGTTAAATAATTATGACCAAAAATAAAAATCAGACGGTTCCACTGAATGACTTTCCTTGTTTTATCGACCAAAGCGCTTCAGGTGAGAGTGCTTTATGATTATTAGGATGAATAATTGACGGGACTGAACCTTGTCTTCCATTTCAACTCTGTAGCATTATAACGATGGAAATAAAACGTTACTGACACAGCTCACGATTTGTTGTCTTAGATTAAGTGATCAGGAGCGGCTACTTGCCGTTCTTTCGTCTAATTAATCTTTCTTGGTAAGGGATTAGAGCGAAGTACGGCCCTATGGCGACTTCTTAATAAATCACTTTTGGACGCACATCCTTGCCGCATTCTGCAACAGCACCGATGGCACACTGCACTCTTAGAAAGAAAACATGGTGTGTCCTGTAATTTGTTGTGCGAAACTTTTGAATATTAATTTAAGAACGAATCCACTGAATAGATAGAATGTCAACCACGTAACATCAGCAACCGCACTGTCAACAACAAGCCATGATAAACGGCATTGGGTTTTTTCTCTGTACGGTATTCAAAACGATGCTAAATACGTCGATAAAAGTTCTATACTCATCGCCTGGGGCTACCGGTACATTGGATGGCGCAGATCTACTAGTAATAGAAATCCATAGTGCTCCGAGAGATCGCATCATTCTATTGACTGGCTCCTCGCCTTATCATATCAGAAGGTATGATGCTTACCGTATCATGTCGAAATGTCATATCGTATAAATTTATGCTGTTCAAAAGGGGCCACTGCAGAGTTTGTAGAGTCTGGTTGTTGCGGCAACATATTTTTTCATCACTATTAATCTTCAAAAGATGCAAACCCTCAAACAAATCAAGGTAAAACAGAATAAACAATCGTTCATGCTATTGGAAACGTACAGTCCAACTAACCAATCTCACAAATCGATTTGTCTGCGCACGTTCAGTAATTTATCTTGTACAGACATGTAACTAAAAGACCATGGGCATGACCGAACCAAGGGATTTTTTCTTGATGTGCGCCGTCCTTGTAAAACAGACATCATTCAGTGTGTGATAGGATCCTTCTTGTAAAAATAGATCATAGATATTTGTTCGTATTGCCTCTCAACAATGTCTGCCAGCCCATATACGGTGTATCTTTTATGGAGAGATATAGATTTGAAATATATGTGACATATTGCATATTATTAACGGTGAAAATAATACCTTTATGATCAGCACGGTTCGGCTGGGAAGGAACATAACTCGGATTGCAAATGTAAACAGCAAAAATAAACCATGTAACAGACCGTGTTCAGCCTTCGGCATAAAGCTGTGGTACACGTCCGTGTAAGCAAAGAGCAACATGGGGTCGCAATAACATTATGAAACGTACACGTTTCTGTGTACAAGGCCGTTTGATGAACGTTGTCTGTAGGTTGCCGTGAATTTTTGGAGATCTGTGCAAACAGGCATAGTACAGGATATGAAATTCTTACATGAAGCCAGGTCGATTTACTTTTGAGAAAGTCAAAAGATTAAAAACCCTACAAAACGTGTTAAATCTCAGTGCCTTATTCGAGGCACTTAGATTCAACGCTGTACAGAGGTCAGATGTTCGCACATTATGCCACATACAGTAGAATTATACCACTTTATGCAGTAATGAACAGACAGACCATTCCCATTGAATAAATGGCTAAAATCGTGCGGATATTACATACTCTTTGGCATAAGCCATTAATTTGCATATCCTGCTGACCGGGGCCTTTAGCAGGTATGTCCTGTGGTGTTCCTGTCAACTTCATCTTAGTGGGGAGAGCGTGTAGGAAGATTGATGATTAATTGATAACGCCACGGTGCATCAACTTTCCTCTGTGTACAGGATGGTTTACCAAGCACAGAGAAAATTCACATTGCCCAAATGCCTTGTAAAAAGAGCGAGCTTATTTTGAATTTCAACTTAATGTTAAACTTGTCAACCGAGAATGTCGTTAAGAGATTGCGGTGGTTGCCTCCCTGATGAATCGGTGAAATGTGTGCAGATAGCGAACTTGATAACTTTGTGTCTACAGAGAAAAAGACGTAGATCAAGTCTTATCTCGTTTGAGGTTAGGCTTACTTGCCTCTTTTACGCTGTTTCTTCAAATTAATTTCCCAGGCATTGGAATTCCTTGATAAAGGGGTGAAGTCGATTGAGGTGGAACTAACAGCTTGCTGACTGTGATACCTAGCTGTTCGTCATGTTGCGACATGCGTTCGAGTCGCCTCTAAATTAAATGAATGATTTCAGTAAATTCTGTCAGCAAATCATTGTCTTTGGTTGGCTACACATACAATTAATATGCGCCTTTGAAAATATATCCTGCAAGCGACGTCATCAGTAGACATGACTGATATTATATACCCTTTACCAAAAACACGATTGGAACTAGTTTGGGATAATTGGATGGTGAAGTAATGACGATTTAATCTGCAAATGCCAAATGTAATCTCATCTGCTTTTCTTTTAAGTTACATACTTGTTTTTATGAGTAATATGTAATAATGCAACAGTCAGCTATAAGGCTCCTAACACTTTTGGGAAAGATCCAATTATCCCAAATTAGTTCCAATCGTATTCAAATATGAATATATGCAACTTCGACTAGACCCAGTATATAGCTTTAAGTTCGGATCGTCGCAAATCTAAAAATGTACACATTAGATTTTATGTTTCTCGCGAGTCTGTTCAAAATATGATATACCGGTGGGCCACATCTTCCGGTCGAAAAAATTCTCTTTGGATGTTTTTATTATGCTGGATTTCTTAATGTAACCTTAGGCTGAAGCAAGGCCCGACAACTTATTTGATTTTAGCTGCTTGCTCACTTCGAATTTAAATATATTTATAAGCATAAGGCTTATAAAAGGCATAATACTCATTTAGAATGTTAATATCGCTCTGCCTTTTTGCGGTTTTTTATGCAATGGCCAGATGCCTTCAACAGGGGACGCTGTATTTGTTATTGGCATTTGGTAGTGAAAATATGCGGAAGAAAGTAAGTTAAGAACCAAAGTTATGTATACCATCGCATTCAAGTTTGTTAATCTAACACTGAGGACGATCCTTTGATCTTAAGGAACCTTGCATGCAACATCGTAAACGTAACCTCCATAAATTTTGTATTCAGATGTTCTTGCCTGACATAGAAGATAGATTTGATTGGTGTAATGTGCTTTAAATTATATTGCGCACTTTTTCAAATTCTACTTATTGTCAGTTAAAAGATGTTTTACTTTTTAAATATACCGTCGGTTGCTGACTGAAAACATCATTTATCTGGTTCAGAATCACAAACCTCCTGTGCTCATTGAAAGAAAGCGACTTTTCTCATGTTTATTTTCCTCTGAAATCAATCACATTCAGGCTAACGATCATTCACCATGGCAACGCTGAATACTGTGTTATGTCCTGGAGGCGTTGCTTTGGCAACAGGTAACAGTAGACGCTGGCTTGATAAGGATCCTCCAAGAAAACCTCTTTCCGCAGGAGAAATAAATATTCTCTTACATTCTTCTCCTTTCAATGGTCCAGGTTCTTTGAATGATCAAAACTTCAAATATCGTTAATTTTGAGTTGAATTTTTATCTTGACATCTGAATACGTGACAAGCTCATTTAAAAGATGTCAACGAAATTATTTTATTGACTACATACATTATTCAGCCTCTTTTGTTAAACTATGCAGCATTTGTGAAAACCTTTACAGAGTTGATGTCAGTCGTAGGTCGATGGAAGTTTCACGATTTTTTTAAGTGTATTGAGTATTATTGAGTGTAGTGTCTAACTTTTAAATGACAAAATCGGAGATACGATAAAATTCCATTATACCACATATTTCAAAAGGGTTCTTGTCAAAGCAAAGTGGAGGAAGAAAATTGCCTCACGAATAGTTACGCACGCGTTCGTGCTTCATGTGAATTTAAGTGATTTATTCAGAGAAGAAATTGGACCTGCTGCGCAATAGGGAAGATTGCCAGAAAATGAAATCTTGATACACCGAGGTGTTCGTTGGTCATTCTTCAATATCTGCAATCTCCGCATGGCAGGTAAACTTTATACTGGTTATTAGGAACGACGAAGGAAGTTGGCGAAAAAAGACAAGCTGAACCAACACAATCGTCGTTCAATTGACGCATTTCCCAAGACACCCCATCAGGCACGTAATTTGCATCCATCGATGCGGTTTCCATGCTGACTGACTTCTCGAGTGACTGCACTCGTCTTGATAGACGCGCAACCGGGGAAACGCAAGACACCGTATGAAATTTGCAGCGAACTCATCGCTGGGGAACGTGAGAGCCCTTTTCAGCCAACGGCTTGTACGAGTGGCTGAAGACGTCAGCAGTGAATGTAAGACGGACGAATTCCTTGAAAGGGCCGATCAAGTACTTCCGTATATGGCTAACTTTACTATGGCCTCCATAGTGAGCTGAAATATTCATTTTGAAAAGTGCGTTAGGCAATCAAGGAATACATGTACTTCTTCAGCGGTATGCAGATAGTTCAGGGGAACCAAGAAGGACATCTATTTTGCTTGATTAACCAAAGTAACAATATTGGTCAAGCGTATTTTATGGCATCACTTAAAATTGGGAGTGTCCTCAAAATGCTCAGTACCGTAACGATACATTATTTCGCTACGGCTCATAATGTGATACAGGGTTTTAATTCGTACTGAAGCATTGCCGAAGTACTTAAGTGATTCTAAAAATTTGTCTGTTTTCTTTTCGTTTCGGCTACATCATGTGATTTGGCCAACACCTTGTTTTTGTACAATCAGTCAGCCCACCGTTAAAAATATCAATTATAAAGATACCAATCAGGAGATCTGAATTTCCGCAGAGAGCTATCTCATCGGATAATTTCTTCCCTTGCTTTCCTTGCTGGAGACAATCACTATTTTTTTGATAACTTTCCCTTATTATTCATCTATAAAACAGGCCTATATTGGTTATCCATCTCCTAAATATTTTTAAACACACAGTGTTAAGCCTTGCAAACAATGTATTGAGTAAAAAATGCAATGTTGTTTGATACATGAATCTGAGTCCGGACTTAAATTCAATGGTCAACGATAACATTCGACAATACACACACACAGGCGGTGTTTATAAGTTGGACACTATACAGACATTTCGACACGACATGCGGGGTATGAGCAATATCTTTACAATACTAAGAACAACAAAAACACCGGGAAAAACAAATTAAAAGAACGATTAGAGAACTGTACATTATTGAGTTCGGTATTGCGATGTTAAATACTTGAACACTTTATAATTACGCCAAATATCGCGTAAGACCTCTGGCATAAAATTATTGATTGCAATCCACCAACAATTATTATAATTTATGTTTCCAAAGCATAACCGCACAATACATACGTCGATGATAATAGAGATTGAGAAATCAGCCTGTTCGATACCAGAAATTAAACTGCCGAAGTAGTGAACAGAACCTTGTTACAACACGATACCCGCTCTATAGAACACAACCTCAAATAAACCGATGGTTATAAATATCAATGTGAGAATTTACATAGTATAGAGAACATATTCACAAATCAAAAACCATCGGGCTTGTCAACCAATTTTGTTCCGCGTACATGATGTTCGGCATCTTCAAACCACACATTGCGACAGATGCAGTCGGCTGGTGCAGAGGTCTTCGATTTACACACTTGGTCACATTCTCGGTTCCGTTTCTCGTTTTGCTGACAACTTCTCATGCCATACGGTGCTGATATACGCAGCGGCATGTCCATTAAAGTCGGCAAACATAAAAGTCCGTCCTTTTGTACGCAAAAAAGATAATTTCTTCGCTTGTTTTTGATATTGCTACAAATTCAGATCGACATGAGTGAAATAAAATAACGCAGGCTTAAGAGAATTCTGAATTTACATTTTGCCTTTTTGCAATGAATCAATTTGAAAAGCGAAAAAAAACTAAACCGACAGAAAGCATTTCGACTCAAGGCGATTCATCCCCCCAAATGTAAGTTAATTTGATTTATCAGTAATGGCAATACTGAAAACTAAAATAACATTAAATAAACCTACCGCTCTTTAACAGTACTTGGAGGAAAAGCAGTTTATCCTAAAATGAACTTTCTCAGTGGTGTGAAAAGTGAAAGAACATCGGCACCACTCTCAAAATAAAACAATCGTTAATGACAAGACATTAATAATGACACAGCTCTGTCAGGCGATTGGAAGTAACTCATTTGATTTCAACTTTTTAGGGTTCACTTCAATGTTGTGTAAATAATAGCATCGGGCGTTGTATGTGGGTATAATATGTACATATTGAATTGAATCGTAAACCAAGGTGAAGGGCTTACTTTACAATAGTGCTATCCTAATATAGCCATTAGCCGTATGGCTTTTGCGCTATAGGAAAGAAAATAATTGACGTATGCGTGCTTTAGTTCTTTGAACGTGTGCCAAATTTGTACAGAGTACGCTAACTGCTGTCCTCATGTCGGCTCCGTTCTTGAAATAAAATCCAGCAAAAAGTGCTATACTTCTAACAAAATTCAGTTGTTGTTTCGCAACATTAGAGCCATGTGCATATGGACGCCTTTGCGTTCATATGCACGTCGCCGTTGTGCTAAGCACGCCAGATTACTAGATCACATTGCCAAACAAATTCACACGTAACTTTATGCCACAGTGCAGTGCGAAGTTCGACAAAAATAGTGAGGCGTGTCGGAATTATTGCTCTCGGTTTTGATGAAAGTCGTGGTGGCATTGTCGCTGAGCAGCCATATTGAATCGCATCGCCGAACAAATTGATATGCATACGCGTCAGGCAGTACGTTTCTGAATTGGTATGTCGAAGTGATTAATCGCAATCAGCAGAGGTACATTTTTCGAAGGCTGTGTAAAATACTGAATTCATCGCCATATCGAGGAATCCATCTATATAAAAGAAAGTTTTAGTACGTTACGTTTAGTCTTTGATTTAAGCTGGATCTAAAGCTTTCCGTGAAAAGCTTTCCGTGAAAGGCCCTCTCCACCGTACGTATTGTCAGCTGCTATTTTTAGACTAAGGCAATGCCTCGACGGCTCCTTTGCTCCATCACAGACAAGCAAAAACCTTGTCTGTGGCTCCACATAGCCTCTCTAACTTGTGATGTGTTAACAACGATATAAACTGAAAGGTGTGAAGAAATGGGCAATGCTGGAGCGGCAAATTTTGAAAAATGTGATTGAAAAAAAGCACGACTGACAAGTAAAATAACATTGACTCCCGTGAATCGGCGCCATCGACTGTCGGCACTTCTTAAAACCCATCCTACCATACATCAAAATGTACAAGTGACGCCTTGTGACGAACATTAAATGCATTTCCCGCCGCGCTGTTGGAAATTATTGGAAGTAACGACTAATCAGGTTGAGAAGCAAATTGTAACGCTCAGTCTATACAACGCCAACAGTTCGAGAATGCCGCACTTTAATGGACCGAGACACATATTTTGCCAGCGTTACATGCTAATAGTAGTGTTAGTAAAAAACATAATATACATGGTATGGTCGTATGGTCTTTTGAGTCTACAGTTATTTCTCTTCAAATGTGTTCCATAAAATGCGGTAGGGATGGCTATTATCCAAGCTTCGCACCATGGACAGCGCACAGTAGCTCTCACTGCGAAACACTCCACACCAAACTTCAATTAATCAGTGAAGGCCTTCATGAAGCGAGGTGTATAACAGTGACTTGATATGTCTCTCAAATTCACATTACAATGATTAGTGTTCATTTTCAAAGAGACGTCACTGCAGGCGGTAAATTACATTCCTAGGTGGTGATTGTTAAGTTCATTTAGCAACAGTACGTGGCATTAACAATGTGGAAGATATTGTTATATTAACTATTCACTTCTGCGATTATTTGAGTGACCCTTATTATCATTTCGTCTTCTGTCTTGTAAATGATAAGAGTATTCATTTTGGGAAAATGCCCATCCGTTGTTAGTATAACTGATAAAAGGTGCGCAATAGCATCGTGTATGTCAGCCCGATAATGCGAAATACATCAGACGTGTCTATGGTTGAATCACAGCTAACTATAACAAAAGGTACCGGACAATATTTTCGGCAGTACCGCTTATTTGTATATATTTGAACGAGCGTTGAATATATCGAGATTGTTGTGTGTTTGTGACCACTCGAATCAAATGGAGTCACCGTTGTTGCAAAGTACGTTTACCGGGCCGTTTTAGACAAAATATATGACAAGAGATACATTATATGGTGCTGGCTTCAACAGAATTTTGTTTCGAATAGACAACAGACATAAAGTTTTAGAAAACAACTTAACTGCAAATTCCACGTTAAAACACGGAAGAAAAACATTGAATGAATAAACGAGAAATAGATTATAAGCAAAGAAATAAACCAACAAAGAAGCAATAATCTGTAGAGATAAATCATAGACCCTCAGGAAAAACACAAACCCCCAAGAAATTCTCTATGAATAACTCAACCAATCATTAGGTCGATATCTTTTTTATGTGTTTTTATGTCACCTGACACATATGACTCTTTACAGTTTTATATGTTATGATTGACGCTGTTATAGTACTACAAGACGATTCACCTAGTGCCGCCATGGACGTTGACACGCCGCGTATAGTTTCTTTACGAGATAATGCTGTTGCTTTTCATACAGCGATCACTTTTGAATTAAAAGCAATCATATTATAGAATAACTAGGGCCTTATCAAAACGACTGTTACATCATAAAATGACATTCAAGACAGATTGGTTGTATTTCCCGCAGGGAGCAATGTGCTAATGTAACGTCGCTTAATATAGCCAGGTTTTGATTCGACGTGTATTGAGAATGCTTTTCAAGCTTTGCCGCGTACGGCTGTTCAAACATTTACCGTCTCCCCCTCTGTATATCTTTAGTATTAATGCTCTGTAGCCGTGAAAGTAAAGGGTACTCGTAAAGATACCTGCCTGAAGACGGTATATGAGTGACATTTTCGTCTGTCCTTTCCTTCAAAACCTTGAGAAATATTCTCTCCTTTCCTTAACATCGCAAGAGAGAGAGAGAGAGAGAGAGAGAGAGAGAGAGAGAGAGAGAGAGAGAGAGAGAGAGAGAGAGAGAGAGAGAGAGAGAGAGAGAGAGAGAGAGAGAGAGAGAGAGAGAGAGAGAGACAGAGAGACAGACAGACAGACAGACAGACAGACAGTCAGACAGACAGACAGACAGACAGACAGACAGATGGTAAAGGCGATTTTCAAAAGTGCAAGTAAACGACTATCGAGTAACAACATCGTCTGGTGACTGTAGAGCACATACCTAGGACGCTTGAGACTTCTAGCTTGGTAACATCTCAAGGTGTTTCATTTAAAAAAATCAAACACGCTTAGGCGTTATAGAAGGCGCCAGATAGGATTGTGTGCTCAAAGGAATTCTATGTGAGCTAGTTTCAATCAAATGTTTACGATTCCATTAAAGCGTTGGCTACATTCATAAAACTTTTCACCAGTTGTGATAATCTGTTACTAGAAGCTAGATTCCTATAAAGTCTTGGCTATCTCCAATAAACTACTGATACATACGTATTAACCAATGCGACATGTATTTAAAACTTCAAACTTAATTACCATTTTTCATCCTTTGCAACGACCGAAATGGAACTACGAACGACAGTAAAACATTATCGGTACACGTCTTACGGTTAATCATCATTTAAGGGCTTTGGTATATCAAATATAAATTTTTACCAATAAGGAGCCTATGATTATAAATAACTATAAACTCAAACAGATTTAATCAGATACAATAACATACATACATACATACATACATACATACATACATACATACATACATACATACATACATACATACATACATACATACATACATACATACATACATACATACATACATACATACATTCATATTTACATGCATTGACAATGGTGGTCTGTTCAAGTGTTGGCCAACAAATTCAGAATTTTAAGTGAAACTTGGCCTCTTTGAATTTTTCAGTTAAGAAAGAAAATCCGAAACATACATTAGAAATGGTAACGAAGAAAAAACGGGTAAACAAGCTCCTTGAGATAAGTTTCTTTTTTAAAAGTTAAGAAAGTCACTAATGTTCTAATACAGTATAGAATCCAATGAAAAGGGAGTCACTACATTGGGTAAAAGCTCCCTGAATAATCGTAACGTACGTAATATCCGCCGTCAGTTAACCTGTGGCGCGAAACGGACATGACCTTTTCAAGGCACAATGTAATCAACTGGTATTGTGCAAAAGAAGTAAATAAAAGAAGCTGATTACACTGAAGAGGATTTGCGAGCGGCACATCCTTCCCTGGGAAAGGACTTGTATGCCGGTGAAGTACTTCATTTCCGATTTCTTGGAACACAAGTCAAAAATGACATAATTATCCCTCCACACCATAGTTCATTTCGATCTCGTGACTCTTTCGTGAAGGAAATTAGAACTGCTGTATAGTAACCCGCTGACTGTAGAGATGTTTACAACTGTCGTTCAATTTGTGAGCGTAGACATGATATTTTCTCGACGTTTATCGGATATGTGGCTGTACTCAAACACATCGAATGGAGTAATCAAACATTATTTTGAGTTGATTTTAATAAAAAAGGGCTCTCTTCATTGCTCACACTGGTATGGCGGGCATTTTTCCATAGAAAGACATCATATACGCTGCCATTCAATTCTCAGTCGATGTTCACTTTCCGACTTTTCTTGTAGATTTCTGATATGTCTTCCAGTGGCTATTAATATATCGTAAACGGAGGAGTCTTTGTAAACATGGAAGAATGGCAGTTAAGTCGAGTAAATACATATTTCCGTTGAGGAGCATGACAAAAATTTTATTATTTTGAAATTATGTGTACTTGCAACGCCTTTCACAGCGATCGATACTGCGATATTAACGTTATTACTAAATCCCTTGAAATTGTTTTTGCAGCTGTCCTGCCATGGGTGAAACGAAATCGCAGAATAATAATCCGATAATAACCCAGACTAGTTTAGACGGGAGGCAGTTGTGACCCTTGTGTTAACACTCGCGTGAGAATTACGACACGAGCGAAACGCGTTGCGGAAATTACAATGACAAAAATAAATGCAGAAATGTCAGATTTCAAGTTATTGAAACTCGACACATTGTTTTGATGTAAGTAAATGTAGACTGTTTTTGTACAACAGTAATTATTTCAAGGCTATCGAAAAACAACATCAGAGTACTGGTTCTGAACAGACTTTAATGTTAATCCTTTTCAAGAAGAAGTTCTGAGGTAGTTACCGAGATGTTGCATCGAAATATGACACGTCTCTGTTTCTTAAATGATGGGTGACAGTGACAGCATTCCAGGCTTGAACTCACAGTAATTCTGTGGCTTAGCCAAATTACATACATGTGTCTTTGGGTCAATCTTGACTGGTGTATCATGTTAGTAGGGCACGCTTACCAATCCGGACGCTTGGTACCACAACTACATGTAAGCATTGCTATTGATATTTTCTATTTGTTCCTTGGATATGGTAAAATTATTTATTTACAGTGAATGATACTGCTTATTGGACCAGATTTGATGCAGATGGCGGTATTTGTCACAACGCACAACGAACTTTGTACAAAGCCCCTGAAAGAAAACGTACGCAGGGAGATTTTTAACAACTGTGCCACATATGGTGGTAAGAGTTAACGCGTTAATAATTTTCCTGCATTTTGCCAGGGTCATGCTATGTGTTTCGACTAGCCTGTGAAAGTGGTCTGGTGAGTTCCTTTGTGGTTGGTATACTCCACCAGTTACCATGGATACAGCGCCAGTGACGAAATTGATTTGACTTTTCCTATATACGAGTAAGCTCTTAAAAGACCGAGGTTTACAGATTGAGTAGATGAATGTCGGACACATAACACACCTAGCTTGCTTGGGCTAAGTATTGATGCGAATACATTAAATCTTTCTGTCGTTGTTGTACTAACAGAGATTAAATGTGGCATTTGGGTTCGTAACAATGAGAGGACAAAAATAGAAGTGAAACGGCTGTGTTATATGACGGCCATCCATCTGGTGCTACCCCGCCTCCCATGCGATGCTGATAATCTTTGCACCACAGTTCAACCTATTTAGACTAGCCGGAGTGGACACACGCAATTTGTTAATCTCAACGATTATATGTTTAACTACACGTAAATCACGATGGTTACAGTAGTTGCTGAAAAGCCGATGCAGACGAGGGCAAGAAATCGATCACATCCATCAAATATGGAAATAACATCGGATACCAGACTTTTGCTTTTCGTGAGACTGTGTAGCATTTCCTAAAGCCATAAATTAATATCAATATAGTCAAACGACATTTATTACCTACTGACCTTTTGTGAATACGTATATACATTATATATATAGGGCACAAAGTATACATTTTGTATATATAGGTAAGAAATATATATATATATATATATATATATATATATATATATATATATATATATATATATATATATATATATATATATATATATCGTTTATGACTGTAATATTCTGTTTCTTCATAATGGTGAAAATAAAACAAAACATTCCATGCATAAATGGCACTTTAATTCCAAATTTAGCAAGAATAAAAAAATACATGCGATTTCGCATGTATTTAAGCTGAGTAATATCATAGTTTTTGTGCATACGGCTTTCCCTACTTACCAAGCGTTCTCTAGTCTTTAACCTATTACCAGCAAGAAACTTTTTCGATTTTCATTGACGCCCTGTTTAAACAACAAGCGTCTGTTTCGCATCAGAAAGGGAAGTCATTTGGTCAATACTATGAAAACAACGCTTCTCGCGGGCGTTGGAGCGCTATTAAATAAATCGTTAACTATTTGTGTCGATAGCATTGCCTTTTATCATCAACTGGCCCTTCTGGCAAATACATTTGAGTTTCACTTTGACTGTTGTCAGGAAATAAAACATACATCTTGTAAATCAACATCATTATCAAGAAATGCACCGACCAAAACAGTTCAATGTTACATGTTACAACACTGAGTGTATAACGCCATTAGTGAATGTACATTTCGAAAACTGAAAGTGGCAAGTTCAGCCATTCATTCATTGTCATTTTGTACAGAGGGACAAAGAAGAGGAACATAAAACCCAACATTAAAAGCATCATTTCTACTTTCTCCGTATCTAAAGATTATTTAAAATACTTCACTTACACCGTAAAATACTTAAGATTTCGCGTTTAGTTTCTCCTACGACATCGATTAATATGTACTGTATCGAGCAATCTCCTACAAATCAATACATCAACCAATACACCGATCAATCAAGATGATGTTTTGCTGCAGACAGCTACGCGAATTTGATTGTATTCTTAGCAGGAGGATAAATCTAATAAATTGTAACATTTTCGGACATTCGAGATTTAGAGTCAAGCAGTTATATCTATATATACTGAATATGTACGGGTCTTGCAAAACTGTGTGATGACTGCAGAAACTATTGATAAAGTGAAAGTTTTGACTTCAATGGCTTATCTACAAGATGAGTCAGTAAACAACCTGGCGATATTTTTTCTAATTCGACTCTTTTCAAAAGAAAACGTATCAGAAACACTCATTTGCGTGGCACAAAAAAGCCCAGTTTCGGTAGTGAAAGATTCACCAGAGCAAACCTGGGAAGTACGTTTTACAACAGTTCACCTGCAATGAGAAAAAAGACTACATGGTATTGCATTTGTTGATCCAGAAGGTCCAAAAGAAACTACAAACGAAGCAGGGGCAAGTTTCAAATAATGCCAACAATAGACTGGAGAATTCCAATCTTTCAGTAAATTGAAATTTCTGAAGATACGCAATTTCTAGTGCAAATTATGTCGAAAGGCTTTAGTATGTATTATTATTGCAAGAATTTTTAGCGATTAACAAGCGAATCAAATCCTATCTAGTGACAGTTACAACAAGTGCATCTCTCTCTATATATAAAAAAGGTTGACAAGTTTAAAGCCGGGATTTTTTCAAGAAGTATGAGAAGCACAGGTTAGAACAAAGTTGATACAGGTGGAGCATACGTAAGTGAAGGTGACATTGTACTTAAGGAAATAGGTAAAGATAGAGACTTTGACAGTCCTGTACAAATAGGTCGCGATAGCGACTTTGATAGTCCTGTACAAATATTGAAGACGAAGGGGAAGTGACGATAATGGAGCCATAACTCTGACGAGAAACACAAAAGACAAGTAGAATCCTGGGTATTGTCATATTTCTTTGAAGAGGAAGCTAAAACATATGAGATGATTGCAATGAACTGCTATAGTTTTGAAATGTTTGAATCTAGACATACCAAATGACTTGTCCGTCGATATTTTCTTTATATTAACGAACATTTATTGTCTGTTACACCAAAACATTCATCTATACCCTTCTGCATGTACAAATATTGATCACATTATTGATTATTCTCACAGTCCCCGATATCGCCCTGAGCACAACACCCTTCCAAGTTTAAATGATTAAATGTCATATTTACGTTAAGCCTACCATCTGCATAACATTGAACTCTATAAGCAGTACTTTTTCATATATCGGAAATTAGAATACTATTCATAACTTCTTTAGTCATTAAAGCATAATTTAAAGGACAATAATTCTTCTTATCTAGGTAGGAAGAAATTCACGAACATATACATTTGTTATATTAATAGGGTGCGTGACCCATTTAGCGATGGACTGATGCTGCAGTATTGCCAATAAATTCTCTGATTTTAAGTCTGTTTTTAATTAAAAATTTGAAAAAAGATTTTCCTTTCTGATGCAAGCAATGTCTTTGTTTAATTACCTTTGATACAAAGATGGAGGGTTTCCCTTGATTACGATAAATTTTCCAAACCCCTCCCATTTTCAACCCATGCTCGCTAAATTGTTTCTCATGTCAGCTTTGTATTATGGGCAATGGTCTGGCTCGGTTCCTTAGAGTCTTTACCTACCAATAAACGTAATATAAATTACGTGGGTTACATGTTCGGTTTCAAAACGAGGCGCTTTTTTTCCAGATTTTTTCCTTAAACAGACAAGAATCTTTTGAATTATTGGAATCTACATGTACATTATGAAGTGTAAAGTACGAACTTGACATTTAAGAAATTGCTAGGTACCTCGATTGAGATATGAAAGCACATCGATAGTACCTGTGGACGATGACTACGTACATGAGTAGTGCATCGACTGATGAACAAAATTTCACCCATATACTGCAAAATGGTCTGAATAACAAGTTAAACGCCTTATCTTTAATTGTAAATTTTACCTTAGATCCAGAGGGTAAATATGTTTTAAAAATACTCTAAAGACTCCCGCCACAAAAAAAAATTTACTCCGGATATATTGTGTTCAATGAGAAGATCCACCGTTATAAAGTACAGGCTTAGAACAGGAAATATCTCTATAAAAAACACTGTATAGCAAGTGAACTTGCGACTCTGAACCCAGGATACGTAGTCTTGATGCCCGCAAGCGACGAAATCCCATGCCGTGAAAACTAGAGAAATGTCCACTACTTAAAAGGATCACTTTCGGCGATTTATATGAATGAATGCCTTTGTTAGGGAATAACATCGTCCAATAAGTAGCAAAAAGCCAAATCGACATGACGCCGGGAATACCTCTGTTAAATACTTAATACGGAAATATGCGTATCTATACGGTACTCTGGCCTCCACCACATAAATGTATATATTTACACACATACGTATTACCATCAGTTTCCACGTACTAAAACGATCTTCAAACAATTTTATCCGCTCTCCTGTATGCCTATCTTTTTACTCACTGAGATGTGCTATAATATATATAGCAATCTCCGTTTATTAACTGATTTCATTACTTGTAATTCGGCGTTTGACATGCTGTTCAAATTTACCTCTTCCGCCAAACATATTGTTGAAGTTACAAGCCTATTTATGTTGCCTTTGTTATAGGCCTGCAAAGGTTTGTTGGGTTATATGATTTCTCTGTGAACGGTGTGTGGTTTTCTGTAAAATTGATTTCTCGAGGACGATGTATCTAATGCTTTGATCAAACGATATCGTATATATTTGTTCCGATTGAAAACGCTCATTCTCTGTCATTGATATCGTTGCTTTGGTTCCCGAGATACAAACACCTGATAGCCGAAAGACGAGTGCCATGGTAAAATGCGAAACACAATCCTACATGAAAAACTGATGTTCTCATTCAGATGGTATGCACGTCGTTCTGAAATGGCTTCTCTTTTGCATTCAATCATTACCAATGTACAACAGTATGGACGCTGAATATAACCGAACTTGTACGGCTTTTTCAAGGGAAGCACGCCAAAAATACATAAAATAATGCGCTGTTTTCTAGTCTTATCAAGAGTGAGATCAAATCATCGGATTTGAGCATTTAATGTAATGTTGCACTTAACCTTAAACACTTTTTAAAACAATGCTTTCCATCACAGATGACATGACAACCACTTATACTTTACATTGAAGAAAAGCAAACGATCTAAACTGTACACATGTATGGCATTACACCTCAATTTTTGAACTTATGAAAAAATTAATTTACATTAAAAACTTGATACTACTTTTCTGAAATTTAAGATCTAATTTGAAAAAAGGGTTTATGTAGAAAAACGACAATTGTGTTTTACATTTCTATTCTTATTCTTAATGTCAGGAATTGAAAGACTGATATTCAAAAAAGTGATGAAAATATAATAAGAACAACTGAAATTACTTTTATTCCCAGTTTACAAAAATTCTTGCCAAACAAGCGTTCAATCGGAATTTTAATCTTTGGATGACATATTATTGAAAATCGAATGAGTCTTTGCAAACATATGATTTTGAGAAAAGTATGCTCAGTATCAACATTCAGCAAAAGAGATATAAAATGATATGAATGGGGAATATTTTGCTATCTAACACAGAAAGCATGAATCCGATCAATGGGAGAAGTTTTCTATAATATGTACTCCAATTTCTGGGAATTTGCAAATTAAATATTAATAGTCGACCACAAATCTCAATTTGCGTTTGTTTGATAAGATTTGAAATACGTCTGCATTTTTAAAAGGGAGAAGACTGATAACGCCAATTATTTCCTCGTTCTCAACAGTGCATTTTACGCAGACCTTTTTACATTCGCCGTCGCTAAGACTACTGATTAAAGTTACCATGGCGACACCTCCGCTGACACTGTTCTATCGGGATATGTTATCAGATGCACAAAAGTTACAGCGTAAAGTGTACAGTTGGTATTAATAAAAAAAGGTATACGTTTGAATTCTGCCAAACAGTCGCTTCCTTATTTACCATAACAACGATTACCGTGCATGGTTTAATCTTATGATTAAAACTCGATTTATATGTAGATTAAAATAAATGCTGTGAGAAATATCAAAACGTTGCGACGTGAAAAACAATATTACGGTAGGTTGACACCAACTTGCGTTTCTCCAATAAAACCGATTTTACTCGAAGATATATATTAACGTATACGTGTGCACACATGAAATTCATTATATTGACTACACATTTAGAAAGAGAATGTTTGAAAGTCTGCTTGAGGAAGATTTTAGCAAAAGTCAGTCTTTTATTTTCGAGACGCGAACTATCTTAACTTAATTGACTACTAGTATCTGGAATAATTAAACTTGAATTGATTACAAAAAGGAAGACTGAACTAAGGCTTGATCGGTTTCTCTATATGCAATTGACGTGCTTTCTAGTTTTATACCCTTTAAACAATTCAGAAGTCGTAACTCGAGAAGAACATTCTGAAAGTCGAATCAACAGAGCTTTTCAGAAGATGTAAAAGTTTGTTGTCATTCTTGTCAATATGTCAATGGAAATCCTGAGAGTGCATTTCTCCGAGGTTACCCTTCTACCTATGTACCCGAGGGTCATATTGTGTAAAGTTTGATAGGCAGCATCCCGATCTTGTTCATTATTTAGGCAATAATGTACTCCCTCCAAGCCCATAATGAACGAAAGCAAACGTTGCACGACATAATGTACGAGCCGAGTACATTATGGAGTGCAAACGATACTGAAAGGGAAGAGATGAATTCGAATCTTCAATTATTGTATCTTAAAACGGACTTACCGATGGGTGACATAAGATAACAGATTATAACAACAAAATCATGTTTTTCCTTCATTAGTCCATTTCTGCCTCTATCACGACCATCTGTACAAATTGTTGTGAGTATCTGCTACTGATAGGCGAGCGGCAGACTCACCTATTTTTCACACTTATGTACCCACCTTACATACGGCCACATCATACGTCATTTGAAAGCTTATTATCTCTACTTCAAGAATATTGACGATGTGGAGCTGCCAAGTAGGGCCATACCTCCCTAATTTGCATAATTCACACGGGTGTTCAATTTGCATAAATGCGATATAAAATTAGAAATTTCATTGTTAACTACTCTAAACATACTTTTAAACTATCAAGTGATATATCAAATGAAAGGTATTTGCCTGTAGAATACAGCATGGATATTCAAAGATATATTTAAATTGATTTCACTGAAATATTTCCATATTTATAGTGAAAACATTATTTTTCCTGTTTGAATAACAATATTTTAAAAATGTTAACACATGCAGCCACATCAAACAGCCACATCATACGTCATTTGAAAGCTTATTATCTCTACTTTATGAAAATGGACAATGTTGAGCTGTTTAGAGGGCCATAGCCCCTAATTTACATAATTTACACGGGGGCCCAATTTGCATAAATGCGATGTAAAATTATAAATTTACTGTTAACTTCTCTAAACATACTTTTAAACTATCGAGTGATATATCAAATTGAAGGTATTTGCATGTAGAATACAACTTTGATATCCAAAGACATATTTAAATTGATTCCATTGAAGTATTTTCATATTTATATTGAAAAAATATTTTCCATTTTTGAATAACAATATTTTAAAAATTTTAATGCATACAGCCACATCATACAGCCACATCATACGTCATTTGAAAGCTTATTATCTGCACTTCAAGAAAATTGACAATGTTGAGCTGTCAAGTGCGGTCATAGCTCCTAATTTGCATAATTCACATGGGTACGCAAACTACAGAAATTTGATATAAAATTAGGAATTTATTAACTACTCTATGCATAATTTAAACTATCGAGTGATATATCAAATGAAAGGTATTTGCATGTAGAATACAAAATAGATACCCAAAGAGATATTAAAATGATTTTATTGAATTATTTTCATAATTATATCGAAAAATATATTTTCCCCTTTTGAATAACGATATTTAAATAATTTTTACACATACAACTACATCATACAGCCACATTATACATCAGTTGAAAGCCTATTGCCTCTGCTTCATGAAATTGACGATATGCAGCTGCAAAATACAGCCGTAATTCTTTAATTTGCATAATGCACACGGGTACCTAATTTGCATGAGTCTGATATAAAAATATAAAAATCCATTGTTAGGTAGTCTTCACTTACTTTTCAACTATCGAGTGATATATCAAATGAAAGGTATTGGCATGTAGAATAGAAATAGGAATTCAAAACACGTATCTTAAATATTCTTATTGAATATTTTTATTCAAGTCGCGATATCTTGACTTATTTTTAATATGCATAAAATTGTGTAGTAAATTCGAATAATGCCCGCACTATGCAAAATAAGAATAAAATATATACAAAATAAGAATAATTTAGCTACACACAAAACAAATATCGCTCTGACTGAGATTCAGAGGCAATGTATGATTTTTATTGGAATCCAGTACGAGCTTAATAAATTCATATCAAACATAAAAAATGCATCCTACTCTGTAATGTTGAAAGCTCTTCTCAAAAAATCACATCTTTAGACCTCATTATCTGTGAAGGTCATCGATGCATCAAATTAACATTCTCGACTTAAGAACACACACGTACAACCAACAGATACCAGATTCCAGTTTATGCTATCAAACGGCAATATTCAAGGATTTGTGAAAGGCGAAACATTACAATACATTAGAACAATTATGCCACAACAATACGATACAAAATGCAAGATTTTTTTGAGATGAAGTAATCAAGTATAAATAAAGAGTAATCGTAATTCTAGATCTTGTTTGATTATTACCAACTTTAGAACAATCGGATGACATTTAATTGTTATTCGATTTTCATTGAATTGCCTTCGAAATCTTGGAATCGCAAAAAGTAAAAGAGAACCAAAACATTTCAGGTCCTCTATAGGCAGATCAAGAATTTCAAGTTTTCTCCTACTATCCCTCAAAATTCCGATTCCACCCCGAATTCCTCCGCCCCTCACCACCATTATTTGTGAACGTAGCCTAATCACATACATATGAAACAGAAATATAAGCGTTACACCTATGCCAAACAAAACCTACAACAGCTCGATCTCCGATTCACTTGAGCATCCAAAAACACAACCAGACCGAAATGGTAGACATTCTATAGCTTCCTTACTTGAACAAACTTAACTTCAGTGAAACAACGTGGTCAAATAGTGCACACGTTTCACCAACCGAAAATGAATTTTAAGTGACTGATGAAGACAACTCTATTCTCGAAAGGTAGCATCAAAGGATCGCAGTGTCACGGTAGTCTTTCCAGTGCGGGTTCAGAGCAGGATACGTAGATTAGGGTACGTCTCGCTGCAAATCAACACTTTACACAAAACCGCCAAACATAACATACACAAAATTCAAACAAGAATAAGATATGAACGATGTGTGGAGTTTGCTTTCTCTTATTACATGTCACCAGTTGTGTCTGCTGTCAAATTAATCTTCCATGCACAAGGCAGCTATAACTGTGGCAACCCTTTTACTCATGACAAAACTGTTTAAGAAGAGGATGATGAATTTGTAGAATTACTAGATGAACTGGAAATGCATGACACTGTATCGGCATGAATGACTTGGATCATGAATCATGCCATAACTTTGACTGCAGTTTACTCTCACACATTGTTTCGGCTACAGAGTTACTTTTCAACAACTACAATAGTGTCGTTCATTGGGATCTTTCTTTATGTTTGGACTTAATAGTAATTGGTGATATTTTCCAACACATCTTTAGGAAAAAATGTCGGCGTTCAAATCATTAACCATATATGTTAAAAATATAGTCAGAAGTAGTTAAACAGTTTAAATTCACTGGGATGGAAATAAGTACAGCAATGGTGTAAAGTAACGTCATGCAAGTGCAAGCAATAGATCATGATGGGTTATCTATGATTGTGTCATATGAATGGTGAAGATATGACATCAGCAGGATTAGTTTATAACAATTAATATACAGCAAAGAAAAACATCATCAAAATCTCCTAGGTGTTCGTCAGTTATTTACCGAGGCGACTGTTTCGGGGATTTGAAAACAATACAGTCAACTACCTTGGTTCCCCAAGCAGTACTGATCAGGTGCCACCTGGGGTGTGTATATATATATATAATATATATATATATATATATATATATATATATATATATATATATATATATATATATATATATATATATATATATATATATATATATATATATATATATATATATATATATATATATATATATATATATATATATATATATATATATATTAGTGCTGTTGCCTTCGTTACAACATTACAAGAACATGTTGGCATACTTGAGTAACATTAAAAGATTTTCATATGCTGTGAATGGGTATACTCTCTGACCTATAAAAACTATACATCGGTATCGGATAATAATGCAGACAAATAGATCTATTCATATGTTTTGAAACATACATTAAACCAATAAAATATTCATTTCCAGACCTCATTTCAGTTGTTTGTTCTCCGTGTTCTATGCACTCTTCGCACATCAAAATGCATGTGGTTGCATTGATACTGCTGTTAAAATTTTTAAAATACCGTTGTTCAAAAGGGGAAAATAACTTTTTTCACTACAAATATTAAAATATTTCCGTAAAACCACTTTGTATATCTCTTTGGATGTCAATTTTGTTTTTTACATGCAAATACTTTTCATTTGAAATATCACTCGATAGTTTAGAAGCATGTTTAGAATAGTCAATGAATTTTCTAATTTATATTGCAGTTATGCAAATTGCTTACCAGTGTAAATTATGCAAATTTAGGGATACGGCCTTACTGGATAGTTCAACATTGTCAGTTTTCTTGAATATAAGATAACAAGCTTTAAAATGACATATGATGTGGCTGTATGATGTGGCTGTATGTGATGAAATATTTATATTATTGTTATTCATAAGGGATAAGTATTATTTTCAATATAAATATGAAAATATTGCTGTGAAACCAATTTAATATCTCTTTCGATATCTATTTCATATTTACATGCAAACACCTTCCATTGATATATCACTCGATAGTTTAAAAGTATGTTTAGTGTAGTGAACAATGAATATGTAATTTATATTGCATGGATGCAAATTGGATACCCTTGTAAATTATGCAAATTAGGGGCTATGGCCGTACTTAACAATTCAACATTGTCCATTTTCATAAAGAAGAGATAATATGCTTTCAAGTGATGTATGATGTAGCTGTATGTTGTGGCTATATGTGTTAAAATGTTTAAAAGTTTGATATTCAAGAGAGGAAAATATAATTTTCAATATAAATATGAAAATATTTCAGTGCAATCAATTTAAACATGTCTTTGGATATCAAAGTTGTATTCTACATGGAAATTCCATTCATTTGATATATCACTCGATAGTTTAAAAGTATGTTTACAGTAGTTAACAGTGAATTTTCTAATTTTATATCGCACTTATGCAAATTGGGTACCCGTGTGAATTATGCAAATTTGGGGGTTATGGCCCGATGTGGTAGCTCCAAATTGTCAATTTTCTTAAAGTAGAGATAATAAGCTTTCAAATGATGTATGATGTGGCTGTGTTCTGTGGCTGTATGTGTTAAAATTTTTAAAATATTGTTATTCAAAAGGGGAAAATATTGTTTTCCATATAAACATGAAAATATTTCAGTGAAATCAATTTTAATATCTCTTTTAATATCAATTTTGTATTCAACATGGAAAGGCCTTTCATTTGATATATCACTCGATAGTTCAAACGTATCGTTAGAGAACTTATCAATAAATGTCAAATATTATATCACATTTATGCAAATTGGGTACCCTTGTTAATTATGCAAATTAGGAGGTTATGGCCCTACTTGGCAGCTCCACATCGTCAATTTTCTTAAAGTAGAGATAATAAGCTTTCAAATGACGTATGATGTGGCCGTATGTAAGGTGGGTACATTAAACTCCTAAAATAAGGCCTTTTGTGGATTCGCCGCTCGCCTATGAGTCATCCGTATGGAAATGAACCTTTTCGTACATACTTTTTTCCCCATTCAATCTACTTCGCCTAGCAAAAATTTGACAAGTTCTATAAAACACTGCTCTTTTATTCGGTCTTATATCACAGCTCATACGGTTTTACTTTGCTGTTGTCATGCACGCTTGTAAAACAAGAACGATGTAATTTGAACATTACGCATCTGAGCAGTCAGGCAAATCGTTGCCACAATCGTAAATATTACAAGTTATGCCCCTGTACATTATTAGTTCTGTGAACCTTACTGTACGCCAAGTACACTAAACACGGAAAAATATTCTCTGGATCGTCATCGCTATGAACAACGCATTTTATCCAGTCAGTTTAATTGCTTTGGATGTACTTTTAAAGCAGCAACAAGTTCATCATTGTGTTTTGCATCCGTGAAAAAATATTGAGAAGGGTTGTTCTAATGACAGAGAGCATTAACGGGATGAAGTAGTCCAAGGAAGATTTTTCTGCAAGAAGAGTGTTTACTGCTAGTCATTAATAAGCAACATAGATTCACTGTCACCTTCTTAACCGCGGGCATCATTTACATATTTCTCACCTCAGGGTGTTATTTCTCGCCGGACTTGAGTCGATAATCCCTCTTGGAATGTGAACACTTGTCTATCAAACGTCATAAACTCGCAAATATGCTTTCCCCTGAAAAAATACTAAAATAGTTTGTGAAAACGTACGTCCCATATAATCCAGAAAAAGCTATCAAGGCGAGGGGCTTATCAAGTTCTTCTGCTTGACTAGACCCGCGTCTCAAGTCCCATGTTTGCAGTATTCAAAGTAGAGGGTGGATATTGGATGACGCCTTCGCAAGCCACTATAATCCTACGGAAGGAGCACATGCTTATGGAATGAAAATAAGACGCTTTGCTTTGTGAATAAGAAGTCTGTTTGAGATATCTTACTCTATTCATTTCCATTTTGCTGACTTGCCATCGAATTCCTTAAGTTATAATCACGCAAGTCTACTTAGAATAATTAATCCATCGGAAGATACTTGGCTAGATTGAATTACAGTTCTGTAGCAGATTAACGTCAAGTATACTCCCGTCAAAGATTACATTTCTCTTTCTATTATTCTATTAATTCTGTAACAAAAAAGAGATTGCAAGGCGTGATATCGCAGAAAGGGCGAGAAAATTAAAACCTGACACGAATATATGTATGTGTACAGATAAATGATAAGAAAATATCAGAAATTGTTTTTATCTTCAGTTTGATTCGAACTTATCACCATCATGGCATGCATGAGACGATTCGATGTAAAAGTGGGTACAAGGGATTGTACATATTCAGATTGACATTTCACGCCCATACAACTTCTACTTACCGTTCGAAACTCAGGCGTCGTGTTATCGATGTTCGTTTTTTTTTAATTCGACATCTTCTTCTCAATATGACGATATAACTGAGTTTGCTTTTTGTTAGTAGGATGTAATATATGAGCTGGCATACGTGCTGGCGAAGACGCATACAGGGCTCCGTTGGTGGACATCGCAATTGTAAATCATGGTACTAGTGAATAAATTAATATCCTTGTATTAAGGCGACTGATAGTATAGGGAAATTAATGACGGACAACATAAATATCATTTATTCTTATATGATGGCAATTTATTTTGAGTATTTGAATAAAATATCGTCTTCAAGCTGGGATACGATGTTAAAATTACCTTGTCACGTGGGTTGCCACGGGGATATTGCTTGATTTGTACACAGCCGAATAGAACAGGACATACAATTTAATAATTCAAGGCAAAATAAAACTACATGAGAAATACGCACCAGAGGATCCCGCTTCCGTTCTGTTATGAACATATGTAAATTGGTAGTGCTGTATTATTGTACTCGCCAATAATAATTGTCATTTTATGAGATTACGTCAAAGTAGGTTGACAAACTTTATGTGCGAAGTTTATAAGGTTCGTAATTTGTTGGAGTGTGGTATAAATATAGCATCGTCATCATTTTATGGAAAGATATTATCAGTTCTTATTTATTTCCGATGTCACCAACAATGCTGTACTTTGCAATAGATAGCAGTAGACTTGGTAGTTAGAGATAGACAGAGATGTGTAGTTTTAAAGCTGAGGTAAAGATAAGAACCATGAATCGTTTATATTCAAAGAGAAGAAGAGCAGCACTATAGCACTGTAAACACCTTACTTTGAGCTTAGCAATTTTACCTAAACGTATATAAGTCGGCTACATATGTTTGTTCCGGACCCTACGATAAGTTATCATAGAGCATTGTATACAACCATGATGCTTATTGTACGAGCATTACTGTTATCGATTTTTAATGATCTGAACCGTGCGTTAAGTTCCTAGTGATCTCGCCGCAATTCTTTTGTTACTTTTAAACCCTATACATTATTAGTATTATTCAAAACATATTCTAGGCTCTTATTATGAAGCATTCCAAGACAACCCACAGTGCTAGCTTAACTAAAGCAGGAACATGTATGTGCCTGCTATTTTTTCAGCCATTAAAATATTTATCCAGTGTGTATGCTGTGTACTTTGCCATCTATGTTATCAATATAAATTGTAATGTATAATAATAGCGGAGTTACTTTCAGGAGATCATACAAACGAAACAGATTGTATTAGGTCACTTGACCATGAAACTTGTAGACTCGTGATGGTAAGGTAACTGCAAAAAACCACAAAAACATACTAAAGTGTTTTTTGATTGCAAAAACGTCAAATATAGGTGTAAAGGTTGCAACGGTCAAAACACTAATAGTACACTCTTTGATCTATCGGCCGACGGCATGCGCATGAGTACATCGTCTGATGGATAGCTTTTCAGTCCTCTCGCAGCAAGGATTGGTTTGGCGAGTTGGCGATGTGCGCTGGCGACATACTTTAGATCAAAGTCAACTACTCCATATGAAGTCTGATCAATGAAAGTCGTTCTCATTTTCTAATCAATTTTGTATGACGTAGGGAATAAAGTCATTAAGTCAATATTGTGTCGTATTCAGTCGCCTTTGTCGGATGTAAGCCAGGGTTTCCGCCTGCTAGGGTAGCAAAACCTGAACAGTGATTATCATTTTCGCCGCGGGGCGTAAGCATTCGTGAAGATGGCAGAGGTAGCACGTAATTTAAACAATAAAGGTTCTTTTCCCTACGTTGTAGGGCGGTTCACAGTGTGCGGGATCTGACAGCAAATCACCTTCAGAGATACAGAGGTAGCGAAGGTGCTGGCCTACATGACACTATAAATCTGATCAATGCGAGCCCAGGCAGAGCTTTTCCTTCTGTCCAGATGGCATGACTGCCAGAGAAAAACACCGTAGACACCTTGAACTGTGTTACGATTCAGTAGCAAGAACGATATTCCATGAGTAGCTATAGAGGTAAGTTGAACTTTATGATTATTCGTAACATTTCCAAAAAAAAATATTTTCCTATTTCCAAAAGCTTATTGAAGCTAGTTTGATATCCTATGTTCATAGTGACCGAATGAGGATTACCGTAGAATAATCCTAGCATTCGAGTGCTTCTATTTACTGTGTGCAAAAGTTTACTATGATGTAATGCAGGTATTTGCGACCATGGAAAAATATTGTTCGGACTGTCACCATACCGCGCATGCGTCTTTCAACAATGTAGCTAATTAAGGTAGTATGCGCCTGGAGGGACAGCTGTCGGCGTTCAAACTTTTGCAATACGTTTTGGTCTGACAATTTTAGGGGCTCATTTGGAGCTCATGGGATAAATTAATTTTTCATCGGGTTATTTGTGAATATCGATTATTACCTATCAAATTTTGCACGGCGACCCTGATTTTTATTGTGAATTTCAAAAGGAAAGGTTTGGAGTTTCCTTACAGAAAGCGTGACCAAAGTAAAGACTTTCAAATTCGAGGCGAGTACTTCCCTGACGTTATTCAAGATTTTGGATTGGTTTCATTTGTTTGGTATGCAAGTGACTTAAGTGTATCGTTACAATTAAAAATGGCAATCTCAGAAAGTGGGTAACAATTTAGAATTATAAAAGGAATATCATAACGATACCTCATCAGCATCTTTCGGTCTCAACATCATGCACATTTTGATATACCGTAGCAACGTTAATATTCCTTTAAATTAGTGTTTCAAGTGATTTAAGATTAATGTGGAAATTTGAAATAAACTCTTTAATTTTGTGCAATTTGAAATCATTAAAATCAAATCAGGTGAGTCGGAGACAAAAATACCACTTTAATGAATCCTTTCGTCATCTCATCCACACATAGACACATAGCAACATAGCAACATAACTACATACCAGATAGATAGATAGATAGATAGATAGATAGATAGATAGATAGATAGATAGACAGACAGACAGACAGACAGACAGATAGATAGATAGATAGATAGATAGATAGATAGATAGATAGATAGATAGATATATACTTAAATGATTATGATAGATGAGTGTAATCACAAAAATCTACTCTCCATCACATTTCATGCAAATTTGAGCAGGTTAATAAGCTTTAAAATAGAGGACAGCTAACAGATGGTCGGTATTTACAGTACGCATGATTCTTCTTGACTTTACGCGTGTTGTAGTTAAGGCCGAAACGCAAAGAATGAGCTAGTTCTTCTCTTATACGTTTGGTAGGATAACCGTGGTTTTTAGAAAACCTGTTGTTCATACATTTAGACTCAGCAAACATTTGCTATTGTCTCGGAGCGTTCTACTGTGGATGACGACGGGGATATTACGATTCAGAATTTAGCAATGGCGGCCGCTTTACTACCAATTGCATACTGTACTGAAGTAACCACTACTGATGTACACTTCTTTCTTCATTATGGAACTTCATTCCGTAACAAATTCAATTTGCTTGACAGAAAGGTCTCTTAGGATTTACCACTTTCCTGAACACAGTGAAAAGAACTAGAATGGCAGATTTGAAACCAAGGTGCTGATTGACATGTAACGGCTCTCAGAAGTTTCTACTTTGTTTGGCAATCAACTGTTATCAACTCTAAATGGATTGAAGGTAGAACGCGCCTCGGGGACAGATATTCAGACTCTCAAACTTCTACAATTCTTTTCTAATCTACCTTTTGTGGAGTTCATTTTAAAGCTCTTGATGTTAGGAAACTTTTTATCAGCCTTGTTTTTAAAAGCTCGAAAATTTAATTTTTCTCCATAGAGTTAACACAGGGATGTGGCCATTTTGAGTGTTAAATACCGGGTAAATCTTGGTTATTTGTTTCTCTAGTACCAAAATTTGCCCGGGTGACCCCTGACTTTTATTCTTGATTTTAAAAGAGAATGATTGAAAGATTCCTTAAGGAAAGTTTGAGCAAAAGTTTAAGTCTTTCGCTTTCGAGGTGCATACTACCTTGAGTTGTGTTTTCATTGTACACAGTTTTTAAAACAAAACAAAACTTGATCAAGTATATAATAAATGCAAAGGTGAAGGTTACTCTAAAAAGATTTACTAATTCCATCGTTGCATTGGTAATGGATTTTGGAAGGAAAAAGAATTTGCGAAGGACAAATTCATTATACAAAAGATGGCGGACGAGCTTCCATACTATAAGAAACATTTAGTTTATATAATGAGATGCTACTGTCTCCTATTCAACGAAAACGGCAAGACAATCATTCGCCGCCAACAACGACGCAGTACTAGGGAATCTTATCTTCGCCCGTTCTATTGTAAATTTTACTAGCTGTCACATATCAGATAATTAATTATCCCGGAGATGAACTGAGCCATGTTAACGGAAGATTTATACATCTCTTAATTTGAAGTATTATTAATTTCTTCAGTCAGAAACTAATTAAAAGTAAAAGTCATCTTTTATCTTCGGATGTTTCTATAGCAAACGGGTTTCATATATAGTTTTGTAAAATATCACAGAAATTGCCAACCCTTAGTTTAATGTTTGTGCCACTGACAGTGAAATATAGGTACGCTATGTGCTCTCCGAAGAGGAAGTCGCATGACGACCAATAACAGAGTTATAAAGATCACATTAGCGATTTGCATGACTCAACAATTTACACACTTTTAAAGTGTACTTTGTAAATGTGTTTTCGTAAAAGACCCTCTTTGTTCAGTATAGTAGAAGTGAACCAAGTCCCTATAGACCCCAGACCCATGACGTATGTCGACTATTTGCAATTTTGGCGGAAGCAACTTCGTTTCCTGACCGTTCTTTGGCCACGCTGTTTCGCCCTAGGTCTGGTGAGTGTAATACCCGCAATATTCTAGCCAAGTATCAAAGTATTGGCCGGCGTGTCGGGGAAATCCAAAATCCGAATTGTATCCGAAGCCTTTCATCTTCACAGTATTCAGGTCAATCCGGAAATTGAAAGCAAATCGGGTTTCTCCTTTTTCTAATTTTCGTGAAAATAGAAAAAGGGAAACCTTTCCAATCTTCTATCAGGTCAATTCGGAAACCGAAAACAAACTGGATCATTATCCACAGACTCGTTTTTTCAAGAAAATTTTAAATACTGTTTCATCGTAAGGCCATTTTAACATCGAACATTTTTCATGTGTAAAATGATGGTTACTATCAACCTTAAAGAACATAGTATTCAATATTCTGACTTTCATTATCATCAACCTTCCCTTCATTCATTCAAAACTTTGCCTAAATATACTCTTTGTTCGACCCTGAGTTCAAACGCTCTTGATATTTATCGTCCACTTATCGTCATTTATGTGTATTTTTATAGATACCTACAGAACATTTCATAACGTCATAAGAAGAATATGTCGTCAGAATATATTCTGAATCGAATCATCACCAGAATATATCCTCCACCAAATTACCGGCTTTATCAGCATACGTAAAAGTGTTTTATCTTTGTTCGTGATTTGAGTAGTCTGATTGCGTGGCATGTATCAATGTATTAGATATATAATACTCATTACTCTCGACATCTGAAATATTACTGTACAGTTTTTCGCGCGAGAAAAGAACTGTCTGGCTCTATTATATCGAACGACATGAGACCAGAGTAAACGTGCATTATAGACAGTAACATGCGTACAGCCGTCGAACCCCTACTGCTAGACAAATGCAATATTCGTGCGTATATACATGAAATGATAGCGATACACTTGCACTCTTGTGAAAGAATCTCGTCGTTGAACATGTTTGCTTTTGTTGTTTGTCGAAATTCGGCCTTCACATCTTCCCCTTATAATGAATACAACATCTTGCAGCGTAATTTCTACAGTTCACAGAGATTTGCTCTAATGTACACGTACACAGCTATTCCCTTTCAAATCCAGTGAATATTTCCCTTGAGGGAAATACTAGAGATGTGCGCGATGTCAGACTTCTGTACTGTGTGCCCTAACACTCATGAATGATGGACCAGTCGATTCCTGGAGATGTGGGAAAATCCTCAGCTTTCTGCCTAATATTTGATACTGATCTGACGCTAGAAAAGGTCTCTTCCTGTGACACATGATTAGAAAACGTTTCACAGTCAAATCTACCCTCCCGCATATTTCTCCCAGCGTGTACTGAATGCTGACTGAGCATTACACTAATTGCCAGCCAGCTTGCTTTGACGTACTCGCCCGACAAATGCGTTTACGCCCACAACCCTCGCAAGCTACGTATTAACGACACAATAGATAATTACTGTAGAAACAAAGAAAATTAAGTGCTAAAATCAGAGTTTTTCGAAAAATAAGAAAAGCTCATTGGCAACTCAAAAAAGAAAGGACGCACATTAGACCGAGGAGGAACAACTACCTTCGACAAAACTTCTCTCTCGTATCAATACAATTCGATATTTATCTGTTTTCCAGATAATAAAATGTGGCTATATCATAGATTTCCCAGTCAGAAATTATTAGCCCTAGCAAGTCATTAAGTTCATCCAACTCTTTTATATTGAATTTTATCACACCTCATTGACCCATAAATATCAAAGTTTAATTCAAACATAACCTCGATCCCCAAAAGCACCTTTCACCTTGCCAAGCGAGTCAGAGACTGCCCCATAAATATTTAATTCCCCAGTTACGATTTCCCTCTCTACCGATGAAGTTACTATCCATATATGGCTAATTTCCCCCTGTAAACATCTCAGCAAATACGCAAGTTTCATACAAAGAGTCCAACACTGCAACATGGTGGATAATCCGGGTAAGGATCATGGTACTTCTCGCCGACGATCGTTTAAATTTTCCTCATAACATATCAAAGGCATACTGTCACCTGTTCCAATTTTGCCACAGTTACCATGGAAAGAGAAAATCTAACCAATCGCAGATTTTAAGCGGGTGGCCACTTTTTAAACACAGCACCCCCACATGGACATTTTGAATACCAAGAAACGCCCCTTTGACCATATATGGGCATATTTAGATTACAGGTGACTATATACCTTTAATGAAATCTACAACTGTGATATCAAAATATCAGTTGACACAGATGAAATGTGGGGATTCAAACAGACATCAAAAAATAACTCGCCAATTTAATCATTCGAGCGAGAATGCAACGGAAGCCTGTAAACTCTCAAGCGGGTAGGAAGATATGCTACCTTGCAGCTACAAGAGGCAATATACAAATGCATTTCCCGACATCCTGACTGAGACATATTTCATACGTGTGACTTTTAAGCTCAAGGGAAATAACACAAACCTTTGCGAAGTACTTCATTTGGTCTTGACATAATTTTTCATTTGTCTTTGGCTCAATTTAGTTAAATAAATATCCAGAATGTAAGGTCTTCTTTTTGTGTAACCTCTCGTTAAGGCTTCTGAGAAAAAGTCGTTCTGATCCAAAATTCAAGTTTTGGCGCTTAAGGGAAGATGTTACTTTTCCATCGTATGCGACTGTGTAGTAAATTTTTCAGTGAGCTAGTATGGAACCAGGCGCTCAGAAAGCAATTCCTGCTTTTCCCCTTAAAACACTAGCATTCAAGCATGAAAAACACACAAAGAGCTTACACGAATCGACGTCGACAACACCGATCGGCATGGCCGACAAATGCCTTGAGGATAAGGCATGTTCTTTGCTCTATGTGGCAAGGACATACAATCGCCGTCGACAATTACATGCGTTCAGCCACCACCGACACCGTACGGCAATGGATGCCTTATAACCGACGATAATAACCGTGTACACCGCTTGTACTGTATTATATTTTCGCGGGCATTTAATATCCGGCTAATATGTACATTATCACCGTCACACGTATAGAAGCTTACCTGATTCCTATTTGCTATATTGCATTACTTTGGTACGGATCCTATAGGGCGTTACCATTGAACCCATGTGCCTCATGCCAATGATAAGAAGAAATGCACCCCCCTTGTAGAGTGAGAAGACCATGGGCTATGCTAGCCGGCAAGGGAGAGCAAATGTAACAGGAAGTAATATACAATACAAAACACAAATTACTGTAGATACATGTACTGCAATATTGGATGTGGACGAATCAATATTAGCACGTTCCAGATGCTTTGGTGAACTGGCTTTCTCATTCTTAAATCTGAACACCCAATTTATGAAAATTCTAAAAGATTAAGGAAACACTAGTGTGTCGATGAATCAAAAATTCAGAATATTTTAATGTAGCATTGAGAATACGCATGAGTTTTAGACGTTGTCACGATGATATTACGAAAACAGTAGAAGACGACATTCATTGACTGGGTAAAGCGTTTGGAAAATTTTAAATGTTTTAATATACTAAATTCAAGGTAGTATGTCAAATTGTTTTCTTTCGTAATCGAAACAAGTGTGAGGGTGTCTGTTTTACAGTAAAAGCTGTTCGGGATGAGAAGGGCAAATTATCATCAATTTGAAAATGAAAATGGCTTCTATTCTCTTTATCGATTCTGTGTGCAAGATTATTATTGAGAGGACAACAAAACGTTGTCTACAGGTTATCATTACAGCAGCTGTAGACGAAGCCAAAGAGACAGAAAAGAAATGTGTAAGTTTAAGTTCACCTGTCTGTACCTGTCAGTGAGATTTTAATTCTTCCATCATTAGACAGTATAAGCTTCAGCCTGTCTATGATTATACCATTTTATGTCGATCAGTGGTCTTTTTATTCACATAGCGGTGTGAAGAGAACCTTCACTGGGCACATGTTGAGATTTTTCATTATCAACTGTAACTGTTCTGTGTTGTACTTTATATGGAAGTTCAAAAACGATACACAAGCTTCAAGATTCGTAAGTCGATCTGTATTGATTGACTGTGACACGCGTCTTTCAAAGAACAGCAATCATGAGACCGTGACCAGCGTGTACAAGTGCAAAGCACAGTATCGTTTTCACGGTTCTCAATTACTTCGAGACAAGCAACACCTTTTCATGTTCGAATTGAAATTGCGGGAAAAAACTCGCATACTGTGGCGCGATCGATTTCCATGCCGTTGATAGATATCATATTCCATCTGCACAAAAGAGAACATCTCCAATGTAATTAATTAAACACGCACTGGACAGCAATGTGGCCGTCGCTCGTAATTTCTCTTTAACTTATCATCGATCTTACTTTCCAACTTACAAACAGTTGAACTTGCTCGAGCTCTACCATTTAATCTCCGGAAACCACTAGCCAATATTTTTTTTCACAATGAGCACATATGTTACTAGCTCAATACTTATAACATTATAAATCTACAGAAAATAAACCAAGAAACGGGACCAAGAAAAATATACTGAAATACAAAGTGATGAGTCGAATGAAGTCAATGCCACGAACATATTCTGTTTCAGTGAGCTGTTCAATCATAAGTAGTATGTATGCAGTTATTTTGTGAATGAACCGTTAGCAATCAAAGTCGAAGTGTATCACAAAGACCAGATAACATTGATATAATTTATCTTAATTTGCCGTATCTATGTGAACAGTGAAAGTACCAAACCGACTACATTCTGTTTTTCTAAATCTATGCATACTAATACGAATGAGACGCCACTAGTATCATAACAACTGAAAGTCTAGAATGTAATTAATTCAAACCTTAGGGCACATTTCCATCATTAATTGTGAAGCCAAATAAAAAATCCAAAAATTTCGTCAGGCAGTTTATAAAGCAAAAATTTGAACTGTAAAGTTAGTGCCAAGGGATTCGTTTGTTGGATGACCCAATTGGCTTTCTCGTAAGTCAAACTTTAACGACTGACCCCGATAAGGAAAAATGATGTATGGTATGCCTTTTGATGTATTGATACAAAAATTGTGATTAATTACCTAAGGTCCCCAAGGCAGACGGTCAAATAGAATTAGCATGACTTGGAGAAGTTTGCAATGAAAGTCAGATTTAATTAATTTAATGTTTTGACAAAAGAGCCAATTGCTTGCTCTAAGGTAGACTTTGGGAGCCTTCTAGAGTAACGAAAATACGTCATAGAAGTTTAAAGAAAATCAGGTTATAAATCTAGTATCACGGTCCGGACTGTTCCTGTCTGTGGGGAACAAGGGGGTCGATAGTTCATTTGTACTGTTATTCCAGGAAAGCAGCAAGAGCTCTGATGCGATAATAGCAAATTTTAGATTCGAAACGACGCGCAAGGAAGAAAGATAATTGTGCATAAGAGAGAGAGAGAGCTGCGCTGAAGAGACAGACGGAGAGACATACAGGTACACAGACGGACTGTGTTATAACGGGGAATTGCTCTCCTTACAACCCTATTGAGAGTTTGCAAGAGGATTTACTCGTCTAGCTTACTGAGAAGTACTCGGGATCTTCTTCAAAGCATTGGCTGAACGAAGACGTGAAAGTTCACACCTGTTACTCTTAGATTATTGGAATTTACAAAGTCGATTGTTCGCTCACGCATACTCGGGATCTTGTTCAGAGTATGTACGAAGACGTTACTGAAAATTCGTTTCAACAACATAGACTTTATTTATGGGTAGATGTAGGCAATCGTGTAGATGCCATCGCAAAATAATACAGCTTCTCCTATGCCTTGGTGTGTCTGGGTGCCAAGGGTTGAAGCTGGAACCAGAGCCCCAGAGAAGATATCAATACTCAAAAACCGTGAACTTTTAAACCCCTTCTTCAAAGGCGTGGCTTCCATAATACCATGAATTTAAGTTAAAGATGAAAAGAATTAATCCAATCAAAAATGTTAACAAAGCTCTTAATCTACCATTTACACGTCGCAATTAAGTATTCATAGCTGACACAATCAAAAAACATAAAATTCTCATGCTCATTCATTAAGTTTGATCAAAACGAACTCGCAATATATTGCAATTAATGAAACCATTACTTTGATCGGAAAACATAATTAACGTCTTTTTGATTCAAATGTCAATTGGTCGTATGTTTGCTTTGTATGCAAGTCGACTTATTACTGAGATCCTTGTGTTTCACTTAATAATGCCTGTGTCAGCAGCTTCTAGATCACTTAACCTGTACGTGAGATAATATACAATAGGTATGAAAATACAATGGATGTAAGATGTCAACTAAAGATTAAGAGAATACATTCAATCATAGACATGAATACATTTATTGATATGCAATTTCCGTATCATAATTAGTATTTATAACTGACACATTAAAAACTCATCAGAGGAAACTCTCATGTTCATTCATTAGGTTTGATTACGCATTGCAATAAATGAATTAATTTGTTTGAAAACATAATTAGCGACTTTCAGTATATTACCGTTGATTAAGTGTATGTCTGCTTTTGTAAATCGACCGAGATGCTGGTGTTTTACTCAATAAAATTTCAGTGGCAACAATCGTCAGATATCGATGTCTTTGTGTGAGATATTTCAAAAGCCATGGAGAAAAGCGTAACCTGATTTAACGACGGACATATAGGCTGTCATTCGAAAGGAGAAACACCACACAGTGCCGACTCAATGCGACTTACCAGACAGCTTTCGACGGCTACAAGTATTTTGTGACTTGGATAGAAGCAGGACAGGGTTTGATGGAGATTGGATAAAATGTAGAAATGGGGAACGAGGGTGAGCCCCCTAAGACAGAATTATATCGAATACTGCGTATAGCTCAGAGACAGGGGCTTTTTTGAACGCAAGGCAGACACTAGATTAAATCGATCACAAAGACAAGAAAGGGAATTATTACATGCCTCGTATATCGAACGTCGCGCGCTCCATAGGATTCAATGGTAACTCGCCGATGACGTTGCGGGCCGCATAGTCATCACTGGACTGAAAGTGAACCGGAACTATTTTCAACGTGAAAACTTTTGGAATTAAAAGTCTTGAAATTTCATGTTTTGCACAGAAACCCTGTTTTTGGAAATTTCTCCTAAAAATATTGATAAACCGCATAACAGTAGTTTAAATATATCAATGCGCCATTCGATGATGAAAATCGTTCTATTTTTAACCGTTTTTTCGTCTAAAATGAAAATAAAGCATTTGACTATAATTTGCCAATAAACGTAAATATTTTTGGTGCAAACTGAGTAAGAGAGGCATGTAATAAAAACATTATAGCCCAAACAAGGGACTATGTACCCTCGGGGCAGGAGACCATTTGCCCTCCTTACGTCGGGCAAATGGTCACCTACCCTCGGGCACATAGTCCCATGTTTTGGCTATAATATATAATCAAGCAGTGAATTTACTGGCACTTCGACAACATAGTGACATTGGTTCTATGAGTTTTCTGACCTCAAATCAGTACCGGGGACCCAATGAGTATACCTAGAGCAATTCGCACATGCATGTCTTCATTGGGAGAAACACTCCACTGCCTTAACAACAGTGCTTATTCCCGATGAACTTTCAGATATACACATAACCTTACTTCAGGGTTAAACTTAGCTATAAAGTCTACAGCTTCCTGCAACGAACTTAAGGTCTTGACTGTCAGAGTGTATATCATATTACCCTGTGAGTCATAAAATTATACAAGTCATACATTTATGATATTGTATGGGTGTATCTAGTTTAGCCCTCAGGCGAATCCCGCTTCAGATGACAGCATTCGAAAAGTATCATCATCGACTATCTGCAAATCCTGGGTCTTCATTTTACAAGCGAGAAGTGACACTGATTCTATTATCTCAACCATCTGTACTTTTCTGAACTCAAAACAGTATACACCGTGACCCTATGATCATACCTAGAGCAATACGCACATGCATGTCTTCATCGAGGGAAACACTACATTGCTTTTATAACAGTCTTTATTCCCCGGTGAAATTTCAGATATACACGGCACCTTACTTCGGGGTTAAACTTAGCTATAAAGCCTACAGCTCTGCAACAAATTTGGGTCTTGACAGAGTGCATGTATATCATATTACTCTGTGAGTCATAAAAAATAAACCAGTCATAAATTAATAAGATTGCATGGAAGTAACTGCTTTACCCCTTGGGCGAATCTTTCTTCAGATGACAGCTTTTGAAAAATACAATCATCTTGTATCTTTATTTTACAAACGAGAGAAGTGAATTAAAATGCGCTGAATAATAATTTGGACTCGATAAGGATTCAGGGTTTATATATTCAGGGCAGAACAAATGCATGTACATTGAGGTATTTAAAGGAATATATTACGGGCCAACATTTGGCCATTGGCTGTATTTTTCGCTTCGAATATTCTTTTTGTACTGAACCAAGAATGCCGTAATGCAATATTTCAGTATTTTTATCGAAAAAGGCGTCTCAACAACAGATGAAGACACTCATCTGAATATCTGTCTTTGGCGGTTTAAAAACCAAAGTTTCAGTATCAAACGCTCAACATAGTCGGTGCTGACAAATCTACACTGCTGAATAAAAATTTGAATTAGTCTAGCATTGTGATCATGGTCCAGAAAACTAACGGAGCTTATCGAACCAATAGCCCAGGCACTCACAGTGGTACGCTCTGGTATCGTCGAAGCGGGAACTGGACTAAAATTGTTGAAGTAATTGGTTTTTTTTAGATTAGCATTGGTATTAGACACGATAATCGCCGAGATATGCTCCGTAAACGTGATCAGACGTGTGGCATTTCTGAACAAGACTTGCAACCGGACAAAGTAAACAAAATGCTTGAAAATACCACTTTACCTATGATGTTGACGACATTCAAATGTGATGGGCTTAGTGAAAGGGGGATATTTTGGGCAGCTGAAGTATGTGATTGTTGCATTTTGAAGTGGTCCCCAGCCATGTTCTAAGCACAGGCACACGACGTCTTTTAAAATCACTTGTCTGTAATTTTAATGTTGAAACATGCATTTTATTAAAATCTGTGCAAACGGAAATCGTGCGGGCAGCTATTGAGGCATACAGTGAACAGTGTCCCGTGCACGGCTGTGGCCGCTTAGCTCAACTGTTAACGTTACTAATTTTATACAAATGGCGAATTTTAAAATTACTTGTCTACAATTTTATTGTTGAAACATACATTTTATTGATAACTGTGCGAACGGAAATCATGCAGGCAGCTTTTGAGACATACAGTGAGCAGCGCCCAGAACACGGCTGTGGCCGCTCGGCTGTCTTGTACACATTACTCTAAAGGTACGAAACTATTTGGAAATTATTTTTAAATTGGACAAAATTAACGGTTATTGGCCATCCTCGAGATTCAAACTTCAACATAATCAAGGGGATACTTACAAAAATCGATCGATCGGCTTCCTAACTTGTAAAGTTAACATCGGCCCTAACTACGGCTGATAATTAGCGCAATGTTTTTTTACAGACAAGTCCCCTGCCAGCGCCATTTTCAAAGTGTGCAGCTTGAAGTTGACGCATGCGCATACTTTCCTTTTAAACCAATACGTCATTGTTATTCGTACTGAGGAATAGCCTTCAAAATGGCGGTGTCACGGGAGTTGTCCGCAGGTGAAATTTTGCGACTTACCATCAATTACATGGCCCGGTGCAGTTTTTTGTGTTTCAGAACCCAGTCGATCGATTTAGTACCACGCATGCGACAACACAGAGAAGTTTAAATCCCCAGGGTTGCCAACAACGTTTTATTTTACGGATTTTATTTAAATTATTTTCCCAATAGTTTCGTACCTTTAGAGTAATGTGTACAAGATAGCCGAGCGGCCACAGCCGTGTTCTGGGCGCTGCTCACAGTATGTCTCAAAAGCTGTCCGCATGATTTCTGTTTGCACAGTTATTAATAAAATGCATGTTTCACCATTCAATTACAGACAAGTGGTTTTAAAATTGGCCGAGTGTATACTATAAGTAACAGCAGAGCTAAACGGCCACAGCCGTGCACTGCACTGTAGTGTAGTGATGGGCACTGTTCACTGTATGCCTCAAAATCTTGCCGCGCGATTTCCGTTTGCACATTTGTTAATAAAATGCATGTTTCAACATTAAAAATTCAGATAATTGATTTTAAAATTCGTCGTGCGCCTATGGTTACAAGTCCTAACTTTGAGTTCGAGCTCGTCCAAGCATATGAGAAGCCACAAAGCACGACCTATGCGTGCGCAGTGGTAGCAGACTTTTCGCGTGGCTTGCGGTGTGATGACGTCCGAGAGCGACAATGAGACTCCCAGTGACTCTGGTGATCAAAGTCGGGTTGGTTTTGACACGCCGAAAAGTTCTTGATAAAATGGTGATGTAATGGTGTATACTCGACCATTACAATTTCTGCCCAAGCAAATTCTTTTGAGTTCAGATATCTTTCAGCTACACTTAAAGCCCCCACTCAATTATCAGATTTATCTAATATAAATATTATTTACTTGATGAAATATTCAATGGAAAACAAAAGAATGACAAACTGTTAATGGGCTATTGACACATTCGCTAATGGGAGAACCTGGGATTCAGAAGGGCGCCTTTAAGGTAAAACGCACCTAGGGAAAGACATTCGGACTCTCAAACTTTTACAATTCTATTCTGATCTACCGCTTCAGGGGCTTCATTTTAAAGCTCTTGGTGTAAGGAAACTTTTCTCCGGCTTAGTTTTTCGAAATTCGAAAATTTTTAATTTCTCCATAGAGTTAGAACAGGGATGGCGGCCATTTTGAATTTCAAATATCGGTAAAGCTTGCATTATTTGTTTCTCTAGAACCAAAATTTGCACGGTGACCCCCGATTTTTATTTTTGATTTTGAAAGAGAATGGTTGAAGGATTCCATAAGGAAAGTTTTAGCAAAAGATTAAGTCTTTCACTTTCGAGGTGCATACTACCTTAATCTACATGTAATGTTGGACAAGGTGTGGAGAAATTGTGTATTCCCGGTACTGAATTCTGAATTTGCGAAGTCGTTCGAGGTTTATTAACTGAGCTAGTTTAGCCTGCACTACTATGAGGCAATTTTACATGTAGTTTGCCCTCACAGAAGAACAGAGGCCTCAAAGTTGTTTTTATGCAGTACAAAGTACATTGACACCGTCATTCTCCGCATTTCTAAATGCGAAATGTTAACTCGGAAAGCACTCCCAGGTGCTACTTATCAACACTGCGAAAAATTTACCACTTAAGGTCGTAGAAACTAATCAATGGAGCTGTAATTAAGAAAAATGGCGGCATATTTCTACAATTTACATATTTCCCCCTTGGCGGCAGTGGTAACTTTAAACATCATCATAATTCTATACTCTCATTCAAGGTGACGCGACATATCATAAACTTACATTTTATCTTCATGTCGTCTGCTGCTACACGTAGTGAGATAATTTCAAACTCCTTACGCTAACGAACGGTATACCCGAAAGGGTTCGCCCAAGGATATAAATTGTCATATATCTTTAGACTAGTCTTTGAATTGAAAGTGACATAATGCTTTGACTCGTATAGTTTTTATTCATCTGCTGTATGCGGCAAAATTTACAAATAACGATAGCAACAGCGATAGATCGATGTTCGGAGCCTTACTATCATACTAGGACTTGTCTGAAACGTGTGTACAATTAGATGTAACATTGCACGCTTACAGCGTACCACATAAGGATTCTATGGTTGCCCGTCTGCTAATGATGATGCAACGTGACTCGGCAAAACTCGGGTAAGACGTCAGCTGCCGTCTTTTTCCCGTTGGAATCTTTGCTCTGCTTATCTTGAAACCATACACGCCCGACCTTGCAAATATCCCAGTATGCAAAATAAGAACGTATTTGATTTCAAGTTGACAATGTGTTCTAATTCAACGTTGTTAACATAAAGTGAATGCAAAATTACATCCTATTTGATTTGTTTCGTGCGTTGGATAGCTTTGTTTCGCTTTCTGTGTGAACTCACCGCCTGATCACATAGAGAAGACATCAGGTTACCACGAAACGAGTTCTTAATAACCGCGAAGGCGGAGAGTATATCCGTCGGCCTTGCTGTATTGCTTTTCAAAAGCGCGCTGTTTTTTATTTGAAAGGCCCCGCATTTGTCCGCATCGAAATTCCAATTACCGCACCGATCGCCCGCAATCTAGAGTCGAGAAGAACCTCATCATGTTAGATAGAAACAACCGAAAAATGATATGACGATAAGCTAATAGGACACGCTAAATTAATTTGAAACTTTTCCTATGTACCTCAGAGATACTGCATGAATTTACCACCTACACACAAATATCAAAATTTAATCTGCCGTATGTCTACTAACGACTTACGATTTATCTCTGCACAATTCTTTCGCCTGGCGGATAGTCAGGTCTGTGGAAACCAAGTGTGCGGGGGAAAAAGTGACTGAAAAATTAAATGACTGAATTTTATGTTAATATCATGCACCGCATCGGTTGACGTGTATTATTGCGATGAGCGTAGCTTTAGATAATGCAACTTTAATATAATAGATTTTGACAGACATATCACGTTTCAGTTAAGATGCGGCTCTGAGAAAATTGATAGTTCTACACCAAGAAAGTAGACGCCAGGTTTAGCTAAATTCTGATGAAATTACCTTATCATGAAACCACCTTATGCTGATCACCGTCCTCTTGTACCTATAGTGTATATTGTCTCCCTCTCTCTCTGTCTTTGTCTGTCTGTCTGTCTGTCCCCCTTCCCTCCCTGTTTGTCTGTCTGTCTGTCTGTCTGTCTCTCCCCCCTTCATCCTCGGATAATGGATATTTTAATTTGTTGCCGGAGGAGAATTCAGACCGATAAAGTTACAAAGAAAGTGCTTAACTATTTACCGGTTGTTGCACGTACGCTACAATTCACTAATATTCCATTGCGGCTTCCAGTACCTTTTCCGATTTCATATTCTTAGTTGATCCGTTTCCAGTAATCACCAACGTTGATCCCGTTTTTGAGGTAAAATGATGTATTTGTATTGAGGTCATGTCTCGTGATATTTTATTCGCGAAGTTGGAAGATTTTCGAGATAATTTTTATCCTCCTTGTCACAGTGGCTGTACCCATCTCCCTTCGTTGACGGAAGAAGTGTACATCAGCTTCAGTTTTAAATTCTCCGAAATCTTACTTTTGCTGGAAGATTTCATTATTTACCAGCCAAAACACAACTCCATCAGCCGTACACTCACGATCTACTGAAATCGTAGAAAATTTAGAAGCAAATATTGGGACTTAGATTTTGCGAAATTTATCTTCCATATTGACGTCATCTAGTTTTCAATTTTAATATATCTGTGGTATATCAGTTGTAATTTGCTGGAAATCCTCGGGTTCAATCGAAGACAATAGGACGGGCAGGACGCACAGTCAACAAGTTTCGTTGCTCAATACATTTGCGCTTGTTATATAGAGTGATATACGAATAGTCATGATAACTGTATCACATTTTCCGCTGTGTGTGGCCGATCGCCGGTTACGTAAAAATCGTAATTTATCACAGTACACTCTTAAAATGAATTCAACAAAGAACTCCTGAGTTGGGATTTTACAGCTTGCCTGTCATAATAAGGCAAGGAACTCTTTGCAGCTGCATGCTTAATGTTATGTTTCATAACTGTCAACTATGTGTGCTGCAGACACGAAAGTTTCCGCCCTACGCAGAACATGATGGTTAGATAGTCGCAAGATTTTAAAAGGAGATTCGTTTTCGTTTGTACAGCTGGAAATAGAGAGTATGATGAATTCAGTGGCTAGGGTTCACCAAAAAGGCAAAAATTAGAAGTTCGCATACATTTACACCACATTGCTATAGAAAGGTGGGAATATTCAACGCTTCAGTAGTCAATTGAACGCAGACGCAAGAACCTTCCAACATATGTTGTCCATATCTGTAACTAGTGGTCTCAAATCAAGTATGGTCATCAAACGATAGATTATTTTTCTCTCGTCATTTTATTACTTCTGGTCATTTTTAAGTGTTTTACCCACTCTCTTCAAAATTCTGCAGATTTATTTTTATATCTCTCTGTCTCTATAAGCTTCCTCGGCTAACCCATGGTATTTGACTGAAAACTCGTTAAAGGTATACGCTCACCTGTAATCTAAATATGCCCATATATGGTGAAAGGGGCGTTCCTTGGTATTCAAAATACCCATGTGATGGCGCTGTTTAAAAAGCGGCCATCGGCTTAAAATCTGTGATCGGTTAGATTTTCTCTTTCCATGGTAACTGTGGCAAAATTGGAACAGGTGGCAGTATACCTTTAACAAGTGAAAAGTCTTTCAAAATCTTGGTAGTATCACACGATTCTTTGATTTCATACTTTGCAAAGCTTTTCCTAAAAGCTTTGGTTCTTTGTCCCCGTGTCCTTAATTTTTTTAATCGGGAGTTTATTAAGATTGATGTCGATACATAGACGTGCACAACAACGGTTATTTGGCAAAAGGTTGAGAAAAGCTAAACTTTTGAAGCACATTCTAGTTTTCCAGCGCTACATGACGAAACCAGCTCACCGTCTCACGTTCTTGTACGTCATAGTCCAGATGAGCTGGGCTTATTTTGCCGATCAGAGTACAATCTTAATGATATCATCTTTTGATGATCTGTGCAAAAGCCATACCCTTGTCTCTTAATCACCAGAAAGCGAACACTTATATACAAGCAAGCAACGATAATGACAGTGTTCATGAACTTAAGGACAATTACGTGGCCTTGTCATGACAGCTATAAACAGCAAAAGAAAGCTTTTGCCTTTTATAATGGTCACGCGTTCGATTGTGAGTCAAGGCACTGATTATCCTTAGATCACGGATAAACGCACGCTGACACGATAAACACGAACCCGTCTCGTTGACTGCGATACATCCACTCCATGATATCGTATCAACGTAAGAGCGAATATGGTAGTGAGACGGCCAAGCATGCACATGTATTCCAGGTGTCACAGAAGGTTCACGAGACAACAGTACTAGTCCGGCAGAAAGGATTAATATTAGACGGCTGATGGACAAGATCTTGTTACATGCCGATCACAAACACTTGAAATCCGAGGTATAGATAAACCGTGTTTTTTCTTTGGAGAGCAACGATCGAATCTGCCTGGGGTTATTTTCATCAAAATCAGCGTTCACTGAAGAAGAAACCAGACTTCGTGACTGTTACAGAAAACACGGGGACACTTTGCAATCTGAACGGTTCTTTTCATTCAATGGATAAACCCAATAGCCCGAGCGTCACACATTCACCGTAAGGCGAGCTTGCGATTCAATTGGACATTTTATGCCTTCAGGGCAAGTATCATCACCACCTTTTCGCCTAGGTTGCATTACAATAAAATTACTCTCTGGTTTACCGTGCGGCTCAATTCAAAGCGAACTCAGTTATTTGATGTACGGTATCTCTAGAAGAACGCCCTGTAGTGAAAGTGATATAGGCTGTCGCGTTAGATGTGTTCAAACAAACGCATGGCCCGATGTAACCCGGGGGTTCTCTCTTCAATTCAGGCAAAAGTCTTTACACAGTTAACATACACTGAAATCTTGGCGAGTTTCACGATATCAGAAGTAGCTACAATCTCATTTTAGATCGTAGCTTACTTTCCTGATGATTCTCGTACTCAAAGATGACTCAATCTTCAGGTAAAATGTGCCCCGGGAACAGATTATCGGACCGTCAACGTTTCCAATACTTCTGTGATCTACCGCTTGTGGGATCATTTTAAAGCTCTTGGAGTAAGAAGGGATTTTCGCCATCTTAGTTTTTCCAAAACCGGATTTTTTTCCAATAGAGTTAACACAGGGATTGAAGCCATTTTGAATTTCAAATAATGGTAAATGTAAGGTAATATGATTCTCTTGCACGTTCCAAACTTTGCATCGAGGACTTGATTTTATTCTTGATTTGGCAAGAGAAAGGTTGAAAGTTTCATTGAGGAAACGCATGACCAAAACTTTATGTCTTCCACTTTCAAAGCGAATACCACCTTATAAAGTAATGCTAAACACGTCCAAAGACTGTACGCTCTCTGAACATTATGGAAGAGACTTGGAGAATGATCAGGGAGTGAAATATTCTTCAACACTTTATAATGGAACATTTTAGGGCTCTTAACTTTTCCAAATCCAACATTAGGTGAGCTATAACGACATTTAGAAATTTAAACGCAGCGAAAGAATTCCGATCGTGACAAGTCTGTCCTTATAAACTAATACAATCTAAAGTCAAAGGTCATTTTACTGATCCTTTTCAGTTGTAATCCGTGTTTGAGACAAACAACAACACAAAGGCTTAAGAGCTTCACAATATATAATATATATGCATGTATCGTCTTCTAGCTTATACATAATATCACATGTACCGAAAATAGTATATGCGATGTTCTCGGGGATTGGTTTTACCATTGATGTCGAATGTAGGGTCAAATTAGGTATAAGAAAACCTGTCGATGATTGTGGGTATATTGAAGCGAACGAATTCGGAATGACGGGACCGACTCTCTCAACTGCACTTTATGTGACGCAGTTCTCTGTAATTCAGAAATCGATTTCACGACACGTTTCGTGTAACTCTATTTTTAAGGGTCGACTCGGGCCAAGTGGTTGAGAAACCTTTACGACACCGCTGATCCTAGTCTGAACCAATTTATGTAAAAAACAATACAGTTATATGAGAGCAAATGCGTAATAACTTAACAACTGATCCAATCCGCGCCCGGAAATGAAACAAAATTACGAGAGACTCGTGGCATTTATTGGCTGATACAACATACTGCAGCCCGGGAAGTAAAGTTTGGTGCTCCTAAAGAGCTGCAATATGAAATATCTTCACTATAATTGATTTCATTTTAAGTGGAAAACTGAAACAGAAACACATTAATAATTTTTATGGTAATGTGTACGTAGCAAATGGCTTGATATATAGACTCATATTTCGCAAAAGGATGCTATTAACTGTTCCTTACATCCTGTTCCAACAGTTCAATCCGGGGTTCACCATAGAAATCTTTACATCGGCATATTTAAAATTCAAATGGGCGCCATTCTATGAGTGAACGCTGTGGGAAAATTTGAAAGTTTTCGATTATCACAAAGCAAGATGAGCGTGAAAATGTTATGTTTAATGCGAGGCGACTAAAAAAGGCTATACGCGAGCGATGCATCGTCAGATTTTCATTGTTTAGATCAAAAAGTCTATCGCCGAGACCGGTACCTTTTTTTTAATACCGATCAGAAATTATTGCAAGAGAGATATGCGGAGACTGGTATAACCAAACTTTATATCATGCAAGTCTGTCTATGAATACGATGATGATACGGATGTAAGGTGGAATTTGTGTGCCGACTAATGACACTGAGCGGATTACACTCTGATAAAGTCATCGAGAACGCGACGACTGTCAGTCAGCGGACGGCGGCTGTTTTCAGTATTGAACCGATTTTCCGCGTCCGCTCGTTCTGGTGACATTGCACTACTGGGTTTTCTGTTCCGGTAATTCAGCAACATTATCGCTGAGGCAGTTACCATTGCTGAATTAAAGCAGAAGAGACAAGGTAACATTGAAAAAACCCACCAGTTTCTTTACAATGGCATATGTCGTAGGTATAACGTCAAGAAATTTGATGAGAAAATTTGGTGCTTCCGTTTGTCGTGTTGAGTTCTATTGCATGGAATTGCACAATATCCTCTCATCTTATGCAACTTATACAGCAATATGGCAAATGTCAGCCTCCAAAGAAGTGGTGATCTAATGAAAATTGAAGCATTTTCTTTCAGTTTAGGTTGCTAGAACTTCCTCCACAAATGCCTTTCAAGCTGGCTGTCTGAAGACTCAAGTGGAATACTTTCTGACCAAGTGACAATGTATAGCATTACCGAGTCTTGGGAAAAGTAGTTCACCTATGTACAATGCGCTTGGAAAGTGAAAGAATTAAACTTTTGCTCAAAATTTCCTCAATTAAGCTGTCAACTATTTTCCTACCAATTCAAGAATAAAAATCAGAGACCGTCGTGTAAAATTTGCAAATGGAAAAACAGATTACCTAACATTTACCGATATTTGAAATTCAAAGTGGCCGTCATCCCTGGGTAAACACTATGGGGGAAAATAACAATTTCGGTTTCAAAACAGCAAGACGTTGAAAACTGTTCTTACTCCAAGAGCTTCAAAATGAGCCCCTAAAAAGCGGTAAATCTGAAAAGCATTGAAATAAACTGATGGCCCAAACGTCTGACTCCGAGGCGCCTACCACCCGGTACATCACTTCACCGGTTTTTGTTATAATTACTAACAAAAAACTGTTCAGAGAACTTGTCTGGCAGAGATTTAAATGGTAAACATAATTCTAGCCGTTTTATCCAAAATTTACGCACATTTTTTTGCCCGAAATGGTTTCTTTTATAGTATGTGGTACTTTAGAAAGACTTATGGAAATTACAATTTAAAATGGTATTATATGCTTTCCTATTTCTGCATACATGACCTGCTGGGCAGTCGTCAACCTGAAGGTATTGATACATACGGTAAATTACAAAATGTTTTGCAATTTTCTTGCGGAAATTAAAATGATATAATTTTCTGTAGAAGCGCATGTAGTATAAATAAGAAAGAGGCATGGGATAGAACTAGGAATTTTTCTCAAGAGGCGGACAAATTTGATTTCCGTGGAACCCTAAACTTTTCGCCGTCGGGTTCATTCGCAAGTCTGTAATTTTGTTTTGTCTATCGGAGTTTAGTATATGGCAGGCCACAGGATGAACACAGTTAAAATCAACATTTTTATGTCTTACCTAATACTAGAATATTTGTACAAAGAACTCCGTAAAAAGTACTCTGTCATACATGGAAATATTACTGTTGTCAACCACATTACACGATTTGCCTTTAACATTCCATTCTGTGCATTGTTTTATTAACTTGCGATGTCGCTATGATGCACAGAAACGGGGAAACGCACAATTCTACGTTTTATTCTGCATATGCGCACGTAATGGACACGGTAGTCAAACTCCGGCATTTCAAAATATCTTAAAGTTTGTCCATTGTTTCATGATTCTGTAGTTTGGCTGGCCCTCTAATAGAAGAAACCTTGGAATGTAAAGTGTTCAACACGGCGTCTCCGGTAACGTCAGGAAAATGTACCGTGCGATTAAGCTAACAGGTTTCTCCAGGGAGCCCATTTTCTAATTGCCCAATGGTAAGATGTTAAAGTCTTCGAGGAATACATCAAATGGCAATTATGTGCCAATTTTAAAGGACATCCCTTAAATCTCTTAAACAGTCAAAACACATCAATTTCATACTTATCGGAAATCCAAATTGTTGTGTCATCTGACATGATTTGATTTACAGTGCTAAAGAGTATTTTTTTTTTGGCACAGTGCCATCGTGCCAAGATCCGCCAGCATCGCTAAAGATGAGCGTAATTGATCTCTCCGAACAAGTGTGGCGAGAATTGGATGTCTCCCTGGATTATCTTAAAGAGCTCTCATTTGACGCATTAATGGGTAACGACTACATCAATAATTAAGTGACAAGCGCAGCCGAGGGAGCTCAAATCGCGGGTACATATCGTTTTGATGAATAAGGAGAGACAGGTGAATGCATACAGACAGCGCATCTCATATCAATTTGTCAGTATACTTCATTTTCAAAATCAGAAAAATTACAAGACTTTTTTACCAATTTGTTTCCCATTTACAAATGCCCTCTTTTGTCTCGCTATCACAATTAGGATTTGATTCAGGTCGATAACAAAATAATTTATTTAGTGGAAGAATTTCTTTTCAAAGTTTAGCTAAGATTATCGTCCAAAGCTATTAACTTCTGAAAAAGAAGCCAATTTATTGCCAATGTTCGTGTCCATTGGAAACAAGTAGGATGCGATAAAATATCTTGAAATTATCACATTGTGTGTTTTTACTGGCGGCTGTCGCTAATCTGCCACACGAATTCATGCAGTGTTTTTTCGCAGCAGCTGTGTGATTAATACCAGGTTGCTGAGGTTATCCCGCCTCAGCACGCACTACACTTACTCTCGCAACCCTACGGGGAGAACAGTCAAATTGACATGGCGTTAAAACTTTCATTTACCTCTGACATATGGAGTACGGCATCTTCATTCTACTTCGACGGCAATAATCGTAATCATGGCGCAAGCAAAACGCCGTGCGACATTAATAAGGTGTCACTTCGCGCTTTTGAAGAGTTTGAACGTCATTGCAGCATGCAAATATCTTGACAAGGCAAATACCGCTGAGATGAAATAGATCGATATTTGCTTTCGAATTTTAAGTCCCCTTGCATATAGAATAACTGGATTGAAAGCACAGGTTAAATAACGTTCACGGAAATAACACTCATTCATGAAAAATTCTGTTTTGAAGGGAAAACTGTCGTTAAGTCTTTTAATACGTTTAACGTATTCACTCACTTCTACCTTCAGGTCTTAGAGCTATTTCTTAGTGACTAGAGGTACGTATTATTCGGGCAATTTCACACTCCGTAGAAGAAAATTGTCTCCAGGCGATTCTCAAAGAGATAAAATATTCATACGCCGACTGACGAACTACTTTGCGGAATAAAATTGAATAATGACACTGTTGAAAAGTCGCGAATAGAAACCAGCGTGTTGATGATGAACTTCCAAAGAGACCACAGTCGCTGGCAACCATTTAATAATTGCAACGTGATCACGCACGAGTAGACCTGGACGCTCATTAGCAACACCGTCGTAACTGCAGGTATACTCTGACCGATTTCATCAAATTGCTATAGCTTGACAGAACAATGGCAAATGTCAGCTTCATGGAAGACTGCGAAAATCTGACTTGCCAACCGATCAGTTTCGGTTCTTCGTCACGGACAATATCTAAAATTGTCAGAATTCTTGCGGCCACCTTTTAAAAAAATCGGCCTTCGTTTGATTATTTACACGCTCGCGGTGTCAACAGCCGGCGAAATTTGATACGAGTGACAAAACATGTGCTACATGTCGTATGCATACGGAAACGCGCGAAACTGTTGAAAGGCACCGGTCCGATAGCAGCGCTTTCATACTACTGCGCATCGCACTTGAGTTCTTAGGTGAGAAGGTTCTTCTTATTGTTAGGCTTAGATTCTGGAAACTTTCCGTCACAAGTTCGGATATAAAATCTAATCTAACATGGATATCAACAACCATGGCTTGCTATTTGTCAGTGAAGTTCAAATAAATGCAAGAGAAAGTTGTTTAGCCTGTTTATGCGCAATATATCCTTCTGAACACCAGGGGAATACATGACAAGGCATTTCGATTTCACGAACTGTCGGGACAAAAGATGCAGCCTTCTGGCGAGCACCTTTCTAGCTTCCAAATTTGTCACAGAACTTTTCGATACGACTTGTCATAATAACGTTAATAGATAGTAAGAATTTAGTGACCATGCCCTACGAAATAGCAGAAATTATTGACCTTTCAACTCACTGCCAACCCTTCTGTGACCTTTTTCTAATGCACATGATACCGCAAAGTTTAAACTGCTGTACGCCAATATGTCAGCAAAACGTGTTACACATTAATTTTAGTCCATTTGTTATTGCGAACTGTCGTTGCGTGTAGTTGTGCTTCTTTTAATAGTGGAGCAAACGCATACGTGAGCATAATTTTTTGATGTAGGTTCTTGTGGATTTTGTAGGTCACGCACACAGTTTGCCAATATTTGAGAGAGAGAGAGAGAGAGAGAGAGAGAGAGAGAGAGAGAGAGAGAGAGAGAGCATGACATACATTCATACATACACACATACACATTGTACATACATACATACATACATACATACATACATACATACATACATACATACATACATACATACATACATACATACATACATACAAATAGACGCAAACACGCAGACACAGAGTAGCATTCTGTTGCATTTGTGTGATCATGAATGCCTTGATAACATAATAAATTAATATGTACGGCGTAGACACATACCTTCAAGTGAATACAGAATAATACAAAATGAATATTAGAAATCTAGACAGGCACGTAACGGTACAATGTATCCACCAAAATTTACTTGCATCATATCTCGTCATCGATAATTTATGTTATGAACATATGCGTAGAAGGAAGTTGATCAATGTGGCCGTCAGATTTTGTTATGACAAATGTACATCCGGATGATAACAGACCTACATACGTGGCAACCTGTCAAAGGTGGGACTGTAATATAGATATTTGGACTCTTCGTCGCTGAAGAAATCACATTCACGCAATAATGAAATACACGTTTAAAAGTGGGTTTACGCGATCTTACCTTCTAGGACGTTAAACAAGAGAAGGCAATTATAGCGAACACAAACTGTGACCATTTAGCAAACAAAAACACACCGGAATATAGGCGTCCTGTTTCTCCTGAAGTAAGCTTTAACATCAGCCTTACAACGCTGCAAACAAATTGAGTAAATCAAATGGCCTGTTTATTGCGACAGCTCTGTACGTGCAAACCGTCGAGGCTTTCTCGGCGTGAAAACGTGTTTCGCCGGGAGACTATTTACTTTTCGCTAATTGTCTCTGTCAGTTCCGTCGTCTGATCCCCCAGAGCTGTCATCAGCTTCAACATATTGTGAGACACAATGCCGCAATCAGGACGGACGCACTTGTGAGATAGCATTCATTTAATCTCCCCCGCATAAATACTTCCCCTCACGTACACGTAGTCTGTGGTCACAAATGAATTTAGAGGGTCCCCACTTGATCTGATTAGTGCTATGAGTGTGTGCGACGGTTTATCAAGCTGTTTATTGTACACGCTTCTTCCCTAACAAAGCATATATTCAGGCATTCAAAACACCAATGCGATAAACCTGTTGACATTACCACCGTCGCTTTCTCTTGAACAAATTAATCCCACTCAGCTTCATTTTTCAAATTTTCTTTTGGAGGGTCGAAAACATGGAATGCGGTTTTAGGTACACAAACGATTCGATAATAATTTGTGAGAAGGTAAACCAAAGGAGATGTAAATCTGACGATTATTATACCATAATGCACTTAAACGTTCTGAAGGATATTCAGAGTCGCTATTGCACTTATGAAAAAAGGGTGATTTAATCCTGCCCGCTTCTGGTTCCCAGCATATGATGGTAAGCTGTCATGAGCTCACCTGAAATAATACAACTCTCCGTGTTTACCTAGTTGCCGGGCAACCGTTGCCACGCACACGTGGCAACGACCGCCATGTCGCCGACTGATTGGTGGAATAACCAACCCAGCTATATACCTGAACGCTGGCCGTCTCTATATAGCAATGTAGTAAAGGCGAGTGGAGGAGAAAGTCGATGGATTCATGGTTGCAGACATGCAGTATAGTAAATGCACGGCGATTCCCTCATATTGCTCGCAGAGAACACTGACAGCAATTTCCCTGAAATTATGAGAGCGCAAAACTGAGTTGATGGCTCAGGTAAGCCGTTATTGATATTTCAGATTGTATTTCAAATGTTGTCACCGATAGATGGACATAGGCAGCCACATGGTCATAGCTAGGCATGATCTGCGATCTGCTGATATCAAACGACGGTGGAGAGTGCATAATTTCCATTTCCTGCATGACCCGATTGGCTAGTTTCAAGTTTGGACAGGTTTCACTATATATATATATATATATATATATATATATATATATATATATATATATATATATATATATATATATACGAAAATGGTTTGCTTGTCAATGCAGGCAAAGTATAGTGCTCAATGCATTTCTGCAGGGCGGTAATACTGAGAATCTAGGAACTTGTAGTTGTCACTCTACAGGCTGTTTCATGCGCTAAGCAATCCTGATGATTGCTTAGCGCATGAAACAGCCTGTAGAGTGACAACTACAAGTTCCTAGATTCTCAGTATATATATATATATATATATATATATATATATATATATATATATATATATATATATATATATATATATATATATATATAATATATATATATATATATAATATTATATATATATATATATATATATATATATATATATATATATATATATATATATATATATATATATATATATATATATATATATATATATATGAATAGCTGACGTTATATGATCAGCCTATCTAACATTATATAAGTTTGGTTTTGTTCATGTGCTTTGATAGCTTTTATTTAAAATTTCGTTTACATGTTACGTGTCGTTTTTCAAGTTGCATACTTTTAACATCATTCATTGGCTTCATGTGTTATATCATTATCTTTTCATCTATACTTTTCAACTACATTCAATTCGTCAATGGACGCGATGTTACAGACATCATATTATTCAAATTGTAGGCATTTCTGGGATTCCCGTTAGGCAGCTGAGCTCATAGCTCGCTGAAAACTGATTCCTTTATTGACCTATCAAATTTTATGTGAAACATTTTAGTTCAGTTTGGTTTTGCAAATATCTGGCTCTTCTGATAAATAGCCATTTCGGATCTACCATAAGACACAAAAAGTCAAATTCTGAACTTTATAAATTGGACTCTTATGCATGTTTATGTATTCCCGCTGCTTCCCAAGGAAATATGATGCATTTTCGTTTGGCACCAATTTGTGCTATGATGACATTGATAGAGTCGTCGATAACACAAAGAATTTTCCAGTCAAACGATTGTAACGTTCATAACGTTTGTTGATACCTGTACTTGAGTATCTGAGGTGGAACTTTTGCCGAGATTTGATAGTTAGCGAAAAAGAAGAGCGCTGTGTACCCTATGTTAGTGTCATGCAAATAGATTATTTAGTTTATAATCCTTTGCAGATGCGTCACCTGGCCAATATTCGATGTTTAGTTATAGTATTTCTTCGATAACAGCTCTAACAAATTCTTGTGAAATGTGCCGACTAGGTAGCCATTTTAGCGGCTGTAAAGATTCATACGAATCAGAGTTCACAAATGTACCGGTTAATATTTCACCACAAACTAAGAATAGCGCTGATCTCAATGCATGGTTTTCAACGTCGAATCATTAGATCAAGTCGGTGAAAATTTTAATACATTCTCTGCGGCGCACAAATCCCTGTCAAAGAAAAGGCGCCAAGTCAAGATCCACGCTAAAATGGTAGCCTAATTTGTATTGATGGGTCTACCGAGTTACCGGTGTCAAGGACCTTAAATTTTCATATTCGCTTTATCAGTCAAGCAGTCGAGCGGAATAGTTTTCCAGACCGCGGCTTTTAGTCGGTTTGATGATGCCATAGAAAATGGGCAATTTTCCCCTTGCCATAGGCACGTACCGTTTATTTTTCTGTAGTAACGAGAAAGAGCTGCAAAAGATGCACAGGCTATAGTTGTGTGTCGGTCACACGGCCCGATGACTCGAAATCAATATAAATGAATAAAGTCAATAGAGTTTGACTAGTGTTCTGTTCGCGTATATAACTGGTAATTGAAACACGGGGATTTCTTATTGAAGACACGTCGTCGCAATGAGTTATTGTCTGTTGACTGTATAAGCGTCTTTCGAGACATCGCCCAACTATTCGGTCTATTGTGATGCTACATTTGTGCATGCAACATCATGGCACTGCGCTGTTTTAGCTGGAAATTGAAAATCATTGCGCATGATGATAGTCTTGCGATAAAAGGGTTAAAAGTACACACTTTGTCAATTTATGTCATATACATTATTGTAATGTTAGCACGATCCCCGCGGACGAATCAAGTAGTTCGCCTTGAAATAGTCCCCGAACGGTGTTACTCCCTCTTTTGCAGCGCTTGAGTTGTATTAAATTTCCATGGAAAGAGTGTATTTTGCCAGTGGCGACATTATCAAGTAAAGGGCATTGAATAACTTCGAGCACTATGGAAGTAATGTGCCTGACTACAGTACAATTGCAACCTCTTACGTTACAGGGGGAGTCGTTTGGTATTTCAGTATTCCTATTAATTGTTTCTGCCGGATTGACTTAAGTATTTGAGCACATTTATCTGATTTTCATGCCTGCTTACTGTCTACTGGAACCAACTCATTCCAGTTTGATCGATATCACGGCGGTGTTTATGTATTTGTTTTAGCGATTACAAATGTAATGCAGGCATGATCAAAAGCGCATTTGATAGCTCGAGAATTTATGGCTCCCAGTACTTTGGGTTTTACACAGGGAATGACGTCATTAGTCAGAGATATAGCCTAAAACATGGAGATAATTGGTACTTCTCAGCATTTGATATCCCCTTTTAGTTTCCTCCAAGTGTAAAGGAGCATTTTCGGACAAATTTACACCTGCATGCATATATATGGGTAGCCTTAGTGTATTAGGAAATCTAATCATTTGTGTTTTCTGAACACATATGAATAGATGATATCCTTTCTGTACGGCAAATTAAAGACACAATCGGTTCCTCCACCAGCGTTTTTCTCGATGTGCGTTCGGAAAGAAATAGACCAGCTTTTCAAAGAGCCGCATCACTTGGATTTAGCAAGCTCAAATAACGTCCTTCTTTAGTTTTACGAGTTACCCTTCACGAGGAGGTTAGCAGAAAGGGAGAGAGAGAGAAACAGAGACAAAAAAACGTACAGACGTATTTACATATATAACACATACATACATACATACATACATACATACATACATACATACATACATACATACATACATACATACATACACTACATACATACATACATACATACATACATACATACATACATACATACATACATACATACATACATACATACATACATACATACTGGTGCATGCAGGCAGACAGACAGTCAGGGAGACAGACCGACAAATATACATCCTATATTAAGGGGAATTTTAATTACTAGGTGTACTAGATAAATGTGCCATTCAGTGTAGAATCCACTGGGAGATACATGCAATTTTCTGTCAGTTTGCAACAATGTCGGCAGAACTTGTAAACAGTTTTATGTCAACAGTAATTAATTTCAAGTATATTGACGACCTTTATGTAATATTACCATACACTAGGTATAATTTATGTCTTTTAATATTTGAGAATTAAAAGTAAATTAAGTCCAGGGACATTTATTGGTTCACCATTCATACATTAAAATGACTGATAAACAATTTATATTTTTAATTAAAAATTTACTAAGAACAAAATATTCACATCAAATATGCATAACAAATGAGATCACACAAAACGCGCTGATTTGAAATATCCAATGCATATATTGTAAGTATTATTACTCAAAGTAACTTGTATACAGTGTGTCTTAATTACCATTCTTTGATCACTTATACTGGCAAGTGACGGAAAACGCCTACAGCAGTTTATATAATGATCTTCCTTTTGTCGCTAACGTTTGTCATTAGAGGTGGGACAATAATGCAATATTTGTAATAAATAATTATATTTCAAGCTCCATTAGTCGTAACTTTTTATGCGTTTACCGTTATGTTTGTACTGTCGATAAATGCAGTTTCTTGTTCTATTTCCTAATTCATATCAAAAAGCATGGTGTTCAACTTACCAACACAGCGTATGTGCGCGCAATAACTGATATTATTATTGGCGACTTAGATTTAGTCAACGAAACATCGCTCATTGTAAACCACGTGCTGAAGTTATAAGGCTAATGCTTTGATCGCCAGTTTGTGAAAGGTGCGTTAGGATGCAAACTCCAATCATAGTAATTGCAGGGGAATTTCCGATGTTTACTCAAACTGTTATCCCCTTGTTTTGTATCACTCGAAAGTGGCTAAATTTTAAGCAACAAATCCGTCATGATTAAATAACGGTCTATGCAACCAGCTGATATAGGTCCAAAATTTCAACCATAATGTATGTTGCCTCGTTTTGGGGCAGCTCTCAACAACTTTTGCAAATTTTACCGTAACTGCAAAACGTGAGACGTCTGCCTATACTACAATGTACTAGAGTTACGACCTCCCTCGCTCAGAATCGTCGCATACAGCTCAAATTTGCGTTTTTACAGACGCTGGTCTTCAGTCGTTGAATGGCAGTGATTGGAACAATAATTGGGAAAAGGATAGTATTGATAAATTCATTTTTATTCAATGAGCTATATGATGTATCATGCTGATAGTGTAAGGACTTTGTTTTCACATGCCAACAATGCATCGATTGCCAAATGATACGATTTTGCACAAGTGGACGTCACAAATGAACAGAAGGATGTTCTTGCATATTTAGCGCCAGCGTACATGAGTGGCACATGTTTTATCTTACCCGGTTATCAAAACCTAGTTATTTCACCATTGAAAGGATTATATTCATGGTTTTTTTATCCACTTTGTGCGCATGCTTTGCTTACAAAAGCCTTTAACCAGTTTCTTGCATAACAATTAACACATGGGGGCACTAAACTTTAAAGGTATAAAGATCGAAATGACCACCATTCTTTATGTTAAGGTTTATTGGAAATTTAATTTCAGAACCTTTGCTACCTCCGTATGTTCAAATTCAGTGCACGAAAGCACATGACGAACAAAGAATAATAAACTTTCGGGAGTCCAAAAATCTATCACCCCGGCAGATTCTTCCTTTATCAATTTTGAAATTAGTTCCCCTTGACCACTGCAAACTCGCTCGGGCGGAAGTACTACAATCTTTACACAATTTACGGAATAAATCTTTAAAGAAATCTACGAATATTTATGAACGGGTTATTGAAAATTCTTGCCATGGCAAATAGAATCATCTCAGACTGTATAGTGTCTGTAGAATGTTTTGTCAAAGGGAAAACGGCTGAAACGTTTCCGTAAAGTGATATGGTCGAAAAAATACATTTTTACAAAGAATCTATTTACTGATCTATTGTACACAAAAACCGGATGGTTTTCTTTTTCTGTGAATTGAAAGCGATCAGTCGGCGTTTAATTTTGCCGGTTTTTTGCCGATGATAATAAAAGGAGCTAGAGTATTGCAAACGTTTGATAAAAAAGTTGTGAGTACATTTAGTTAGTGATCATAACTGTATCATGTTTGAATAGGTTTGATAGAGGGTGCCAAAGTAAACAGTTAAGTTATCGGTCTCAGACATTTTAATGTAAAGAGCTGACTATAAACTATTCTACGCACTAACGCTTGTGTTGTCTCGCTTGCAGTCTATTCGAAAGAGATTCCTTCCTGAATGTCAATATATTTATTTAAAGGAAACCTCGCCGCCAAAGGATATTTGCTCAAAATATGGAATGCCAATACATGCCCTTAATTATTTACCACAAGTACTTGAATCTTCCACGTTACACAAGACTGACACTCGCTCAAATGTTGTTTTATACTGCTGATACTTAGAACTCAATCCGGTGTTCGATCAGACACAGTCCTTCTGTCTCCTCCTCTGAAAATAATGAACTCATTTTCCTTTCATTGAATTTGCAAATGATGATTCAACTACGAATTTACTCACTCTGATATATCCATTGCATATTTGTGCTAAATATTTGAAGACACTTTTGAGTTGTTAAACACTTACATATCTTTTTTCTCTTAAATGCTAATGATTTTCCCTTTAAGGGCTCTGATGAAGATTACCGTTTTAAAATAAGAATAGCCTCTTAAACACATGATGATGTTGATGATGATGATGATGACCATCATAATCATCATCATCATCATCACAAGCAAAATCGTGATCTTGTTGTCCTCTGTGAAACGGTTATAGAGAAAACATTTAAACTTTAAACGTTACAACGCTATTTCACTAAATGAGTAATTCCAGGTTATATTAGATGATGATTAATGCATTAGAAGATTAATAGTAAATGAGTTCATTAATCTAGAGATTGTGCCAGGAATTACTCAGCGTGCCAACACTGTTACGTTTAAATGTACAGCCGTTTTCTCTATGACCGTCGCAAAGATATTGCAAGATCACAATATTTTTTGTGTAAGGCCATTAAGGAGTGGTAGTTTATCAAGTATCCAACAATATTGGGCATTGTACTCCCTTTTCAGGGTTAAAAGGATCGTTTCTGAATCATTCAGGGCATTGAAATATATCGATGCTACAGATATTATTTGATGCACTGTGACTCGTGCTTGTGATTGACTATTTACCAAGCAAACTAATATCATACCGCTAAACCCTTAGATTGATATCTTTTAAAGGTTTCCCAATGATAATTAAAGATACTCGTACTGAGCACAACAAAGTGTTACGCAAGGGGTCTTTCGAACCATTCAACAAAGTGCATTTTTATCAGGGGTAGAGCAGTTTGTTTGAAGGGGATGTCAAAAAGAATAAGATACTGAAGAATGGCACAAAAGCGTTCAAGTGGTAGATAAATTCATAGATACAGTGTATCTGTTACATAGTTGCCGAACTATCAATAGGCACCAGCAAGTGTGTGCAATGAGAACTTGGTATGGTGATATTGTATAATTGCAAAAGCTTCTTTTTTACTTAGACAGGCGGGTTGTTCTGGAATGCCAAACTGCGGGAACCCTGCCCATTCGTCTTCCTACACGACACTTTTCTATTGTCATGTCTGGACAGGAAGAATTGGGTAGGCTTTCTTGTGAAAGTTTAATTATGAATTACATTGCGTTTAATTAGAAAAAAATATCGTTTCAGCAAACATTATTACCATTATTCGCGTTGTAACACCGTGCCTTGCGCTAAAAACAAATTTAGACACTTTCATCGATCACAATGATTGATAACAAAATTTCATGTATACCCAATATATGTATCGTTTTCACGCCAGCGAAAGTATGAAAAAATAAGACAAATGCTTACAGATATTTAACAAAATACGACATAATGCATAAATCTTGGATTCATATCATATCTTATCTCCAGTTAATTAACTCAAGTCATTTAAATAAATTGATCAGATTTTCTGAATGTTCACCATGCCAAACGAGAAGTAGACGCGCACGCGCATTTCAGTGCTCTACTGCGCTCATTAACTTTGCACTACAGCTGAAGCAATCAGAGTGTTTGCACCAGGTAACGTACATCATTATAGTTTAATCATTGGGAAATTTTTGTGTTCAATCTTGAGGGAAGTGGTCGACCACATAATAGCATACATCATTTGGGTGAAATGAGCGAAGATGAGTCATGATTATACATCCGCATGGGAAAGATAAAGAAATTGAGAAAAAAAGGGGATGAGCAGACAACAACAGAGCAGCAAACTCACCCGTAACTTTAGTGTGTATACAACATTTACGTGTCTGTGTTCCAAGGCAAACCAGCCACTCTCGTACAAGATAATAGGCTCCCCTTTACTTGTTGAGGTCGACGCGCTGACCATCAACATTTATTTATTGGCAAGGTGCGAGGGGAAACCAAATATTAAAGGGCTAGGCGTAGCCGGGCGCAAAGGTGGGTAGCGCGGAGCCCTTTATTTCTCCCCCAACAGTTTGATCGAGTTTGATAGGGATATTAACCAAGAGTGAAATATCAAGAATTAAACCAGTTTTAGCGATCTCAGCCAATTAAAGGACTGAGCCTAACCGAGTATTAACCAAATCAGTGAAATCCTACGGTAGTTATATATGCGAATAGAACAGCTTGTTTACTTTTGTCAATACAACGAGTTGTCATATGGGTGTTCGAAGATTATTGGTGAGTTTCCGGACACCTGGTACCACCAATAAACAATGATTTAAGATGCTCTTATTCTTACTGGCATTTTCTATTTGCTTCTTTGACCCGGTCAGTTATCTAAATTAAGCTTGAATAATACTGATTATTGAACCTCTTTTGATGTCATATAATACTCTCATGCTTTGACGATGCCATTATGGCCAATCGTACACTAAACTAACGTATGGTTAGGGGTGGACTACCACAGGTAATTTGCCGTTGTTTCAAAGAGTGGCTCGATTTGGCAAATTCTTTAAAATACATTCTCACACAAATCAAATATAAATCACCGTGAAATGGAAATGTAAGGTTACTGTTTCAGCTTGCATACGATCATCAAATTTAACAATGGATATGATGTAATGATTGCCAAGCCATGAGTGTAACCTATCAGTCCGGTCACATTACTCAGCCTACACCGAGACACATGCAGACCAGTAAATTCCCAATGTTTCCATTAATGGGTTCCTGAATATTACCTTCCTTGCACTCCCCTGCGACTCTCTCGCTGTTGACGCAAATCATAATATATACGTTTGCCCGCAGTCACTTTATCAGCTTATTGATGATTGAATTTGTATCTGATAATTGATGTGTATCAGACTACAGCTAAATGCTAGCTTATCAGAGGTGACAACTGGAAATGGATGGCACGAGAGAGGTAAAATGATATTACTAAAGACAACCAGTCATCACAAGCGTTAAATGGTTTGACAATATAGTACAAGGAAACTCAATCATTTTTTTGTTTAAGAGGGTTTCATTTTTAAAGTAAGAATGATTGCTTTTTCTCAAAGGTTAAACAATGAAATGTTCAGCATATGCATTCGGTTATTGTCAGTCGAATTTTAATCTAGTCGCAATAGTGCGTCCTTAGGTTATTCGTCTCTATAGCAGTTTATAGAATCATCTTATATTGCGTCTCATCGATTAGTCATTGTAAAACGACTCAACCCAACGTTTGAAATAAATGACGACACCATTCTTTAAAGAACAAATGGGCTTCGTACCTCCATCAATCTTGCTGCCATGTAATTATTAATACGGCATCCAACCGACTGTGGAGATCGTTAAGATGTCGCAAAAAGCTGTTCCTGATTTACCAAAACAAGATAAATTGCTCGGCGTTATCGTTGTTGAAACCACATAATTCATGCGTTTGTAAAAGTGTTTCGTCATTATGGCGACAACAACAAATACTTTTTCTGAACAAATACTTGTTTTGGATTTGGAATGTATTTGAACAGAGAGTTGAGTTTGAAGAGTATTGCCTGCATATTTTAGTCATACAGAAGATACTGGACATCATAATTGACCAAGTAAGTTTTAATCACGAAATCGTTGGATCGAACATCAACAATTTCATCGTCAGATATTGAATGTCGCACATCAAAACTGAAGAGTTAATTGTCGGAGCGTGCACCACAACGTTTTTGCCTTAAACCGGACACATAAAAGTAAGTAACCGGAAGATATAATTCGGAGAAAAATTGTGTCACGCAAATTTAAGTCTATGCCAATTTCACTTCGGGAGTAAATGACTAGTGAACTAAATAGGTGCGTTGCCCCGGAACAGCGGTGTGACATTTTAAAATCGATTGACTGATGGGTTGCAATATGAAATTTTGATGGCGGACAAACATGATATGCGCGAACATGTACCCAGTGTACTGATTAGAAACCGCTGCTTCAGTTTACTGTAAACGCAGAATGTGAATTGAGCGTGTCACTGCGAAGATCCTGGAACTTAACGTCTTTCAATAATAAATTGGTACCAGCCACAATACGTAGATGCGAGTGTTGTTGTTGCTGGTGTTGTTATTTTTTTATAGTTTTGACCTAATTTGACAGAATGTGTACACATTTTTCAGCTAGATAGGCAGACTTTAGCAGGTGGCTAACTCACGACATTTTTCAAATTTCACCTTACATTAATACGGTTGGAATTATAAGTGGGAATACCGCGGCCTGGTAGTTGCATTGTTTTCGCAAAGGGCAGTCATGGCCATACAGGAAGACATCATATTGCCCTATCGCCATCCTCAGGTATTGCAATTTGCCAATGACTTCTGTACACTGAAGAGATACAACATGCACGTACAAGATCAATGATGCACATGCATTTATGGAATATTGGCCTGATGCGAATGTGATTCCACATTACGCAAATAAGCGGAAAAGACTAATTCTGGAAGGTGTAAGCACAGTAGTCTTGGTGCCTGTGAATCTTGATGGTTTCTTCAGACTCAAAAACAGTTTTTATGTACTCAACTATTCACAGCACGGAAAAATGCTCATGTTTCATTTACTATTTTATTTACCATTTATGACTTTATCAATGCAATATTTTATTATTATGCAAAACTTTTGAGTCATTTTCAAATTACAGTTTGAGATTTTGTCTGTTGCTTGACGCTAAATTATGCATGGCACAATGTATTTTATAAAGTTCATAGTTTTGCGATGTGTTCTTTTTAATATCAGAAGAAAATAAATGAGTTTAGGAGAATAATTTTAAACAGCCCAGGAGACAATGAGCAGCAGGACAAACGCCACAATGGGTATGGATGTGAATGACTCTACAGTAAATAATAATAATAATAATAATAATAATAATAATAATAATAATAATAATATTGGGTTCTTATATATAATAAATTAACTGCAATCGCTATTGAAATTTCATCTGCGGTATCTCTACATATGGTGAAGGCACTCACTTTCTGGAAATTTAACATGTTTCTATATATCTTAAAAATACGTAAAGAACAAAATAAATGGCTTGTTTTGGTTATTAGATTTTACCTGTCGCCCAAGCCTTTTCTTCTACCTTAATACCCTACCATAAATGTACTCGATACACCTAAGTGTAGCAGCCACTGAGGACAAGGAATTTAATCTTTCTTGAGTTAACGGGTAATTTTTCATATATGCAAGACGTTCCGAAAATTACACGTTATGAAAATCTTTTTCTGGTTGTCCAGTCCCTCAAAATTGCTCATCATGAAGTAGTCGTGGTGTCCAGACAAAAATTAGGAGTGATACAATAAAAAACAGGAGAAGACAAGTCTGGAGAGGGCCACCAGCTTCCTGTTTAATAACTATTCTTGTACATTCTGTTGTCAGTTGTCGTATGCATTGTACTTGTATTACCGTCTCAGACATGACTCAATCACTATACTTTACTTACAAGATTTATCAAAAGTAAGCCCCCAAAAGGATCTTCATATAGGATTGGGTATCCGGAACAGGTCAGAATCATTCATGCAAAGTCAGTTCTCCACTGCACAATACACAGTGAGCAAAAGTAAATTTAAAAGCTGACGTAAAATATACAACAATGCAAAAAGTAATAATGCAACAATGAAATATATGAAAAACCATGTTTATTACGGTCTACATTTACTACAAAAGCAGCGGATTGTCCATGTATAAGTGTTTGTAGATTAAATAAGCTATTATATTTGTCCAAATACCATTGTTAATGCCCGGTTAAAAGCATGCGTCGAATTTATACTCCGCAATGCCCAGGGTAAATTATTCAATAAAAATCGTAATGCTACGCGTTTAAAAGGGTTTGTGGTAAGAAAGTTAAGATTGTTATAGCGATTTAATCGCAGTGTATTTGAATCAGCACCTAGACGCATGTGAATGTTAGAAGATGAAAACTCAATAAAATTATAAATGTTCATAAAATATAGTCCAGTTATGCATTTATGAAAGAATTTTCAGTCGCTTTAATTTTATTGGTGAATTTATTGTAAACATATTCACACCATCGCTTGTGAAATCGATCGAGATGACTTCTTTGCGTTAGACAGCATCATGTGAAAGTGTAACTGAAATTATTTTGTCGTTTTATGAGACTCGAAGTAAACCAAACTTTGCATTAGCAATATCAAATACAAAACGAGCTGCCGTAAGACCTAAATACAACCGATGGTCTTACAGAAGATATTGCAAAGATGTAAGAATGAAGTCCACCATAAATTTCACCTTCGACCAGATAACAAATCTTACTCTCAAAACTCATATTGCACAAAATACGAATTTCACAAGAAGGATGTCACGTGCCAGCGCGACGAGTACTGCCTTCAGATCCTTATTTTCGAAGTTTGACTTCTTTAAACGAATACTCCAATATGGTTGCTCGTCACTCTTAGCCTACCTAAAACGTGTGTCATTTGGTTTCATATTGATTGAAATTTTGATTTCAACTATTTGTCATATATATATATATATATATATATATATATATATATATATATATATATATATATATATATATATATATATATATGATAGATAGATAGATAGATAGATAGATAGATAGATAGATAGATAGATAGATAGATAGATAGATAGATATATAATATAGGCCTTCCTTGTGTGTAGGATAATAATATGATTATATATACATGTATACATATAATATCCTTGGTCTAGCCTTTGTGTTATCGACCTCATAGGATATACATGAAACGAGAACAGCTCAAAATCATACGACACTATTACTAGATTGTAAGACCTTTGGACTTTTAAAAAATTGCACATTACCCGAAATAACAACATCCGCTGTAAAATTATATATGGATAAGCAATTATGGATCCGACCCTCCCACGGTTAGTGTTTACTTGTGTCCTTCGGGTGTCTATTAGCGTTGGAACATCTGTCCTTGGTTCCAGGAAAATACTGAGGGTCGCCGATATTGTATTACATGAATATCAAGAAAATTATAGAGTCGAGCTTCGTATAGGCCCGAAGGGAGCTTTTACAGTGCTGTTCCAAACACCGTAGATTATGAAATGAAAATGTGCCAGCTTGGTTTACCTTCAAAGGGTTTCGATTATTTAGCACAAAATAGTAGCAAAAACATATCCAGTGAACATAAATATTCGATTTCAAATTATAGTAGAGCGACTTGACAAATAATGTTACCCTCACACAGCATTCTTGTTTTTTATCTCAATCCATGATTCCCAAGGCCATGCAGATATAGAGAGATTGATTTCACGTTCAAGTGGAGAATTTCTGTTGACAGTGTTCAAGGTTGGGAGCGGAAAAAAAATGACAGCCCACCGAAGGCTAATTGCATTTTTTACCCCTTTGTATTAACTTCTTCCCTGCCGAGGCTAATCGAAGTCAACCTTTTTAGCCTTTCCCATTTCCCTTGCCTATGCCTCAGGTGTTAGTCGGCAGCAGATCTAATCCTATTTTCACATCGCTTTGTTTCAGCGACAAACGCAGTATAGGCTGTGATTTATTAAGAACTGTTGTCAAGGCATGCAAGCAGATGCGAACGTGCATGATCAAAGAATTTGCTAATTCCAACTTTTTATTTTCGAAATCGAAGTCAAGGCTTTTCATGTTTTATGTTGAACACATTGTGGTTGAGAACAATTATAAATTTCCTTTTTCTCATATAATCCTAATAAGATTGAAATCGAAATTCTCAAAGACAGGGTTAATAATATTAAATTCACTGTACTAGAAGATAAAACAAATGTCTGACAATGTTCTATCCATGAATGCGTACTTCAAATCGGTTTATTTCAACAAACCTCAAAACCTCTCTTGCTGTTTTGTTTTTGCCAGCGAATGTTTTAAAACACGGAGGACTACTGCACCGTTTTAATGAAATATGCCATAGAATTTTTTTGATCAATTCACAGATGTACAGTTTGATTGTCGTCATGAATTCTTGTCACAGTAACTAATCACTGGATTCCATCATGATGTCAGGAGAAAACTATTTAATTTTGTATATGCTGACTAGACATGCCGAGACATCAGGTGAAATGAAGTGGTCGTAGTTGGAAAATAGGTAAATGATCGCATTAGTAAAGTTCAAATGGCAAGTGGAGTATAGGTCACATTGATTTCCGGTAAACTTTATATTAAAGGTAGTTGGCAATTGCTGTCCTATTTTCTGATAGTTATGCCCATGTCTTTAACCAATAATGTGCATGAAAAAATCAAGCTCCTATGTAAACTGAATTGACACACAAGCTCAAACTCTCGAACGTCGCACACTTAAAGCTCGTAACGTTTCTTGATGTTTGTTGCACACGCATCGTGACTCACATGAAACACGGTAGTCTCGCCTCCAAGATCCAATTATTGTTAGTTGAGAAACGTACATGCAAGTTACACAATGGTCCTTCGCGCTCCGCACTCACACGGTTTTCAGTACTGAACAAAAACCCGCGGCCGATCCTTGTGCCAGCGACGATCCGGGCATTGTACCCACCTCGACAAACACTGTCATCAAAACCGAATCAAGGGAACTTGTAATGGTATTCTCCGCTTTAAATTTCGCCCATGGTAAGTGATTAGAGTAACTCATGGTTATTTGAGGAAGGCCAGGTCTATTTAACAAGGCAGTTCACAAAAGGTCCCTTAGAAACGTTTTTCTTTCAGTTTGAAGCGTGATCAAAAGATTTTTCTTACAGACTCTTTTCTTGCTGAAGTCATCTAGCACCGTCTTCAAAAGAAACTACCGAAAACTCGTGGCTAAATATCTTAACAAGCTTGGTACTCGCAGAACGCTCAAGTTCCATGCCTTGAAAGCTTCTGTGTTTTGGATAAGAACGCGGACACTGTACGCACAAAATTGCCCGAATGAGATCAAATAGTACCCCTAACATTATTCGTTTCTCGCCTTGCATGTGATGTCGTGGTTAATCACCAATTCACCGGCGGCATCATCGGGTAGACGTTTGACGAAACTGTAGGCGCCTAATTTGTGCCGAGCCGAGGATGCAACACTCGGCGTAAACAGGACGTGCCAGTTCTGAAAATTTATACCGTCGATGGAAGTTCAGTGTGACCTTTTTGTTGGAGACACAATCAGAAAGCACGCATCACGTTATTTGCAATTCAGCGGCGCTGTGCAGCCGCTGGTTACGCGTGAGAATATCAAATAACTGTGTATAGATAAGTTAAGAAAGACTTTCAGAATAGACAAAAGCAGAAAACGAAACATTCATCTCAGAAATTGAAGAAGTTTTTTGTCCTGATACCCTCGGCTCATCGGTTTTTCCTACAAGCAATGACCAAGATCAATTGATAAGATCAAATTTATCACCCGGTCAACGCAAACGGCCCTTTGTTCACGTACTAGGGTACTGCATACATGTACTATACAAGCCAGTTGAATATAACATCAAACCAGGTCCAATAATTAATATCATTCAGGTAAACAAATAACTTACATACTAGGTCAAAGAACCAAGAGATAATTGCAAATGTCAGTAGAGCCACCTTGAACCCCTGCTTGGTGGTGGTGTATGGTGTCCGGTATGGGTTAGCGTGCCCTGCTACGTACCATGCTACACCCGTCAACAAGATTAATCCATAGTGACAATTTAAGTTTTATTCGGCAAAACACAAAACAACAAAACCAAACTGCCACACATTATTTGAGAAACAGATATGTAACATTTTAACATGACATTTCTGTATCTACTTAGAACTTCTTAAATGTTCTAATCTACTTTCAAAAAATAGGCTAAAAGTTGAGTACATGTTCGAGGTTGAATTAATATTTTCAAGTTCACATATATTTCATCAAAAACGCTCGCTATGTTTTGGCCAAGGGAAGGTCAAATATTCAATCATTCAAACCCGCGCAGCTGTTCAGACTTTGGCGAATTCGGGCAATTTTTAAATACTCGCTGGGTGAATCCAGATCCACGTTCCCATCGCTCCTCTCTCATGACTTGAGACAAGCACGCTAAAATGGTGTCGCTTTGACAAACTGTTACGGTGTGCAGTGATCTGGACTCGACCTAGACGGTATGACCCGTCAGATCGATTTTCGCACCGGTTTATTAAATTCCTTATTATGCTGAATATTAGATTAAGCCAATAACGCAACACCACATTCCAAAGAGCCTGGTTCGTTGCTCCATTGACGATCATTAAATTAAAAATAATCAATGGTTTGGGTTGTTCGATCGGTACGAACAATTATAACAGCTTGTAGCAGGCAGGGTGATATTCTTGTCTTGTGAAGTCAGTAAAAAACGTGTATTTACATCGTCGTTTTGATAGGTTGTTCACCATTACCCGGCATGCAAATCACTGTACTCCTGAAAAACTCTAGATACGCCAGCATGCCATTAGAATGTGCATCCACACAGTGGATTTTCCGTCTTGCTGCGCAAACTCGTCAACCTATGCGACGTAATCTGAATACTCCATGTTTGTTATAAATACAGTTACTGTAGAATTAAGCCGCCGAGTCGAGGTATTATTACTTCGCGCCCTACTTTCGAAATGAATTACCCTTTACTGTCAATCAATGCCTCTTATAGGCAATCGTTAGTGAAGAGTCTAGGTGAAATGACGTCATTTGCGTTTAGAAGGCATATAGCCGCTTAGTTGGTTGAGTTGGTTCCCTTACCGTGACTAAAACTGTATCATTTGCATTCGGGGCGAATATGGCTGTTTACTATGAGTAGTCTGTTCCGCCCACTGGAAGCAACATCACTCGTGCAGTTGGTTAGCATTTGGCGTGCCAGCTTGGTCTTTACACAGCATCACTCTCAACTAACACTTTTCTCAGTCTAACTACAACATATTGCGTATGAAATAAATCAGACTTTGGGTTCAATGAACTGATACTCTCTCTCTCTCTCTCTCTCTCTCTCTCTCTCTCTCTCTCTCTCTCTCTCTCTCTCTCTCTCTCTCTCTCTCTCTCAACGACGTCGACAATAAGCCATTGAACCTCGCCGTTCATCATTCCCGAAGGAGCACTGACTCCAAACCTGCACCAGGGATCACTTATATCACCATGGTGTCACTCAGCATATGCTACAGTCACGTTTCAGATTTCTTTCCTAGTTCCTCAAGTCTGTTTGAATGCAGTGTTGACATTAGACCTTCCGTTAGAGCGATAGTTATATCGCTGAGAAGAAAAGCTTTCAAACGCGACGAAAAAGAACCCAGAATAGAAATACAAAATTTCGCATTTAAGTCTTTACATTATATCGTTTTCGCAGACTTATTGAAGCTTCCACGTTCCTAGTATACGTATCATATAGGATGTGCTCATCCGTGCATTGCATAAACGTCATCATGTCTTGGCAAGGCTATAATAATAAAACACGAAACTACGCATTGACTTGTATATGTTCTATATCTTACTCCAGTGTTTTACTTAAGCTTAGAAAGTTGATGTAAGCTCAATATCGCCATTAACACTGAAGAAATTATTGATAGCCAAGCACGCGATTTGCGTCATCAAATGGTATTTTGAATTAATTGCTAATGATGATCACTACAACACTCGTTCAAAGGAAATCGGTATTCAATTTGTTCGATAACTGTGCTTTGTGTGTCTGTGTTGAAGTCACGCTGTTTTTAAGTTAGGCACACAAAGCTAATCCCAATCACTTTGTATTTCACCAATTATCTTTACTTGCTCTATGCCGATCTCGTTGGCAATGGTCTTGTCTGTAAGTCCGCTACAGAAAGGCAAACTTTCCCTTGCTCAAATGCAGCACAGACAAAGGGTTCTCCTTGTCTGTGAATGCACGTACACACTAATTTAGGCCAAAAAATGTGTGTGTTTCAGGTAACCCACCCAACTGTGGGAATTTTTTAACACTTTCAAAACAGTTCGAGTAAATTTTACCATATTTTACTAGTTCTCAGCCAACAAAAAGAAAAAATGAAAATTCCTTTGACCAACCTGCTATAATTTTTTGAGGCACTTTACTAAAACCAGTGTTGAACATAGTTTTTCATTTGGCCTTATGGCAAGCATTCTGTAAATCAGCTCCCCTAAAACATTCAATATATAGCGATATATTGTTAGTTTAGGTTTTTGTCCCTTTTTATTACTTGGCTATCGCCATGGTACTCAATGGATCATATGAGCTTTCTTTTTTAGATGCTCTTCCAACAGAGAGCAAATAAATTATAAATTACCTTCAAAGTAAATCAAATCTTACTCTTTACAGTTTTTGTACAGAAAAAAAAGATAACACATATATAGCACAAATATATCCAAATCATACCATGGTGTGGTAATATATTAATGAGGTCAGAATATGCAGCGAAAAAAGTATGAATTAAGAGAATCTTTATGTTCGTGAACAAATCATATATTATGTGAACTAAAAGCAGTATTTTGCTGCATCCGTCCGCTAATCAGACTGCAAAAAACTTTCACTTCATGATCTATTGAAATCTTTTAAATTCCGAACGTTGACCCGGTCAAATCGTGACGTAATAACCCCTGGAGATGACGTCAAACAATCAATCATTTGAGATGCAATCACAATAGGCGTGAAAAAAAGAAAGAATGGTGCGGGAATGGACAAGTCGGCATGACTGTTCAAATGAAGTTCTGAAAGCCATAGCATTGAACTGTCCAGCCTATCAAATACCCTGAAAAAGCAGTCAGACAGTTTAAGTGTTTGTACCAATAGAAAAGGACGTGTTAGTCCATTACGATTTTTAAACTATCGCAGATACGACTATATTTACTCTGATTCTGACACTGCTAGAACCGTACTAGCCGCACTGTAAACAGCCTACAAGAAATATTGTATCCCCATTAGCAGCTAACTGGATCAATAGCATCGGGTAAATGTACTGGTACATCTATGGGCAGCGCTTAACACTTCAAGTGAATGCTGTATTCCTAAGACTGACCATAAATAATTTCAACCCCATCGAGGTTCTCTTCTAAAAAGCCAAGTACATAATATTTATGTCGATTTCGCATTGTACAAAGCGAATCCAATTTGCAGGCCTAGGTCTGGTGTCAAAGTCATTTTCAACATGTGGCAACAGCTGACTTCTTACCTTTTTATTTTTAGTTTTGAATAAACTGGAATTATTTACATAATGATACCAGTCTTAAATGGACGTCAGCAATGATTCTGCCAATGGCTTTTCAAAGTCACATTTAATAACAACAATAAATGATATACTTTCCAAAATGGCCTTCCAGTTTCTATAAACGTATTCAGTTTAACATATATGTTGTACAGTGTACTTAAGCAATGACAAAATAGTTTAACCGAGAGATCATCATCATCATCATCATCATCATCATCATCATCATCATCATCATTATTGATCATGTATATTTTCAAATCACAATTATGACAATTTTAAAAACTTTTTTAAGCTCGCTGACCTTGTATTGACTCTATCAGTCATTCGGATCGTTAGCCTTGGTATAGCCACACGTGACAAAACACCGCCAAATCCAGCCTGTATTGGTAATATATATACAGTTGTTGTACTAAGTGCTCTTTTACAGTTTGCGTCATCAAATGCTCAGTGTACTACAAATACAAGAATAAACAACAAATGAATTTGCAATATATTGTTCAGTAAACTGTTATTTTCCATTACCTCCAGAGTCTCTTGCTTTTAATTTATTACGTGAATATCTTGTCAATGACATAAACACTTTAGGACTAGGTTTTTACACCACCGTTTTGCCGATATCTAAAAAAGGACTTTTACATTCCTGGCACATGTGAGAAAGCATCTGGGAAATCAAATAATAACCAAAATTGGCATAAGATCAATACTTGAACTGCGAACTCCCACACCATTTCTAGATCTTTTTTAGCATGTCACTGTAATGCCGGATTGTTAACCATGTGAAAAGTCTATCTTGCAAGCAAAGGTTTTTTCCCTCCCAGGGGCTAATATACACGTGCCTTTCACACCAAGCTGTATTTTAACTGAAAAAGGCGCTTCCCCTAACTTGCTAAGATGAAATCTTGTATTTATCGAGCATATGAATCAAGTAGACGGAGGATTGCACGACGTTTGCTCCTGGTCATTATCAAATCAACCTTTGGCGCGATAACAAGTCTTGGTGATGGGAGGTCATGAGGGAGCATGTCTTCATTTCCTGTGATGTGACACACACACATGCATCAAAGTGGTGAAGGATGTAAGGCGCCCACAAGGTAATGAGACAGGATTTGTATCAGTTGAAAAAAACAGGAATCTCTGAGTCAGTAGTAGTTATATTTAATTTCACACGCTTCGACTTTCTCTCTTGCTTACAGGTATCAACGCAGCTAACCTGAGGATGAAGTGAGCTATACAGTCTCGTTAAAGTGAATCATAAACCCGAGAGGACTCTTCATCAATGTGGTGAGAGACTAGTTATTGGAGAGCCATTGATGTATATTAAAGCCGACTCAGCCGTGAATTGCGTTTGATGTTCGGCTGTTTATTCAGTGGTGCTTATGCATCCCCGCTCAGTAGCTTACTTGCCGCCGTAGCGGTCGTGTACCCGAGAAACTTGACTGTTTGGCAGTACATTAAACAGACAACTGTTAAACTTCTGAAAATCCTTGATCTTAATGATGAATAACAACACGACGTTGTGGAATTCGACCGCCAGTCCCAGCAACGTCACCGAGACGCTGGACGTCGACGGGGCGGTCGATGGAAACATCGATGCTATTATGAAGGTCATATTCGCAATTATCGGCATCACCGGCGTCGTTGGAAACATTATTGTCATAGTGGTCTTCGCGAGGATTCACAAAGCAACTCCGACAGGCCTAACCAGCACCAACATATTCATCGTAAACCAATCTTGCATAGATCTTGTCAGCTCCATCTTCCTGTTAGCTGTGAACCTCATACCTACAGGATACATCCCCCATGGCATTCCCGGCGACGTCTTCTGCAAGCTCTGGGTGTCGAGCCTCTACCCAATGTGGGCTTGTTTCCTGGGTTCCACCCTGAACCTGGTGTTTCTGACGTTCGAACGATATTTCGCTATCTGTCACCCGATCAAACACCACGCCAGCTTCTCGCAGAGGAAAGCCAGAATAATGGTGGCCGTGGTCTGGCCCACGTGCTTCATCTATGAGCTTCATTGGGCCATGGTTCAGGAGTCGGACAACAAGGGAGGGTGCACTCAGATATGGTTTCGCGGTCTCGACGTTCTCGGAGTCATAGTCTTTGTATTTCAATACGTCACACCGATTATAATCATGACTTTTGCCTACATAAGCATACTCAGGGTGGTACGGAGGCAGAGCAAGATCCATACCTCAGATGTGCGTACCATTTCACATCCTGCCCAGGGCCAAGCTCCGAACGCCGCGGCGGGACAGAAGAACCTCTCCAAAACGGAGAAGAACATCATATCCACCTTACTGATCGTGGCCGTCACCTACACGATCTGCTGGTCGCCAAATCAGATAATATACTTCTGGTTCAACCTGGGCGGCTACGTCAATTTCAACAGCATCTTCTTCCGGTACACCGTCGTGTCCGTCTGCTGCAACATGTGCGTGAACCCTTTCATCTATGCGGCAAAGTTGAAGGAGTTTCGGGAGGAGTGTCGGAAAATCCTCGGACTCAATCGATCACAGGACAACAACCAATCCATTACGATGTCCAGCAATACATAAAATGAGCTAATATTTCACAGTCGATTGATCATTGTCACTCTGATATCTATTGCCATAAAACTCACAAAATTTCATCTCACATATTTGAATCAACGTTCATCGTTCAATAACAAGCTTAAGACAATGTAACTCTGATTAGTTTCAACGTAATTATTCAAAACATTGTACTTCAAGATTTCATGGTGGATGCACCTGGAACATATCCAGAACAGAGATAAAACAGTGTAATAGAGCACATTATGGATTTGAAAATTGCGGTTTATTTTCTTATCAAAACAATTTAAATATGCCTAAGTCTCTGAAAGGTCCTTCCTTTCCTTATGGATGAGATTTTTGTAATTTTTATTAAATCAGTAGTGGTCAATATATCCTTATTCTCTTTCATTTACCCAATCTTTGTACGATTTAATGTGGAGAAGTTTTTTAAAATCGGAATTGACTGTAAATTTGTGAGTATCGTTATTGTTTATAGGTGTACAGTGTGTTGTAAGAAAAGCGCAATATTGCACCTTCCTTCGAACTCAATGTACTTATCAAGCATGCGTACAACAAGAACACGTGGTTTAACATGAGTTTAATATTTGCATTCCTCAACTGAGCTGACAATCAAATTTGCACGTTGTACACACAAATATCGTGAAAGGTAAAGATTGGATATTTTAGGTAACCATATTTGCACAAGTAGCGTACGAGAAGTGTCAAGGCCAGACATTATCTGTGTGTTTATATACTGTACCATACACTCCGACGTGTCTCCATATTAACACGCATTTAACACAGCAAACATTGGTTTTACTATGAAAGCAATAGGCACTTAAACGATGTAACCTTCAAAGGAACCATTATATCGTATGACGTAGAGAGTGCAATACATCGCATGATTTTATCCGATTTATACGTCCGACAGCATCTTAGGTAAATAAGGCGAAATGTTTGACATGCGCAGTGGGGATATACGGCTATTGACCGCAGTAGGCTACTTATAATATTGATACTCTAATAATATAAATGACAAGTATCAAAATAAGTAAGATTATAAGTAGTAAAATAAGGTGGTCAACTGGGATTAATAAGAATTTTTACACCCATTTTATTCATTTATCTAAAGGGAGCGAAGGAAAATTTAACCATCCATGTAACTAAAGTGTGACCCTGACCTATATACGAACTCACGCACGCGCAGCAGTGCATTGTCCTGAACTAAGCGGGGAAATTCCCTGCTGAGTCACACACAACATGTTTATACATGTACGGGAAATTCCGTGTGAGTCATCACCATCAAACTAGCCTATATAAAGGAGCTTTTTTTACCCCCGTTGTCAGTCCGGCCGGCCGGTCGCGGAGTCTAGCTGATGTTGAACACGAAGTTCCTATCGGTACGAACTAACTTTCATATCCATTCAATCCATAATATCGTAGATATCGCTCCAGCGGCGGACTAAATCCTTCTTGTTTTTGAATTTCTAGCGCCTGATGAAATATGTCCTGAATAAGTTCTGACCCCGGAGCCTCTGTTGTTGCACCTTTTTCTTGTATTTGTGTAAGCAGCTGTTTATATTGAACATAATAATGTTTATATTTCTCCTCGTCCTTTGCTACACCAGTTTTCCCTTGTATCACATCAATAATAACACCTGGTATAGGAGTTAAGGCTAACAGTACCGGAACTGTTGGAATTGCCACTATTACAGCAGAGCTTACAAGAATTCCCTTAGTAATATTAAGAGCCATATCAATTCGACCCATTAATTTATAACTTCGTCGATATGCAGCACTTGTTCTTTCTATATAGTCGGCAATTGTTCAACGCTTTCAACAACTGAGATGTGCATTTTTTACTGTATATGTAATGGATGATAAAAATAATTGTAGTAATATAGAAAATACAATATGGCAGAAGGAGGAGAAGATATACCATTCCAGGATTTCGTTGATGCAAATGTAAATGATGACGATGTTACTGCTGAAACATCTTTTACCGATGATACTTTTGCAAACCCAGATCCTTCAGTGGATAGCCCACTGGAGGATATTTTAATTAAACAGAGAAGAGAACTTACAAAAGATATGGCTGAAGGACTCTTAGACAATATAGGATAACTAATCCGGATGCGCGAACCGAATTGATTTTAAATGCTGAGATTATTAATGGTGATCTGTATATAAAAAAATCAGAGTTACAACAGATAAAGGAAGTAGATTTTTAGAGAAATCCACATTAAAAAAGAAGGCAGGAGGTTCTGAATTCGTAAATAAAGTATACGAATGGAGTGGAGTCGAATATCACTCAAGCGCAGAGCCCGAAAATGTGAGTCATACATCGCATTCTAAAGATGTGATAGCTGATAAAATACCGGCTGAGAAGATGACGCCAGAAGACATGGGTGTATACAAAGATGAACTGACAGAGTTACGGCAAGATGCTTCTGGTAATGCAGATAAAATACAAGCTTTTGAAAATAAAATCGACCAATGGAACAATCTAAACCCTGAATATAGAGCTTTTGTTGATGAATTAAAGATGGCAAATATGCGTCTTAATGAGCTTTACAGTGAAAGAGATAAAATTATGTCAGAACAGACAGAACTTACACCTGAACTCAGAACAAGACTAGCTAAAATTAATAATCGAATTGAAGTACAACATGATATGATCAGTGGGGCACGTGAAAGACTGGCGTCGACTAGGTCTCTTCGTGATGTATTTCTGATCCAGAATTATCACTGAGACTGAAGCTGACAGAGTTATTTAAAAAAATGGTATAACAATCGCTGCAATACTGACTGCCCTTGGAATGACAATATCAACAATTGCCTTGGTTGTAACTAAAGGAGGAGGAGGGGGAGCAGGAGCAGGAACTGGCGGGTCTGGTTCAGGTCCGCCCAAAGTATATACAAAAGCGAAAGAAATTGTAAAGCAATTTGGCGAATGGTTAAAAACATTGGCCGCAAAAAGTGCTGCTGCAATACCAGGTTTAATCGGTCTCCCTCGTCAGTTTTCTATTAAAAACAGCAGGATCGGTTGTCGGATTTGTTGGAGAACAGCTATGGATATTTTTAACTGGATTAACATTAGTCATTATAAATAAATTATGTATTAATATATGACTCCCCTACGGCATCAACATGTTTGGTGAAAAGAATATTGCAAAGTTTCTTTCTAAAAATAAAGACCTGTTTGGTTTCTCTGTCGAATTGGAATGGTGCAAACTCCGACGAGTAAATCGACATATACTTCGAGCAAATCCAGGTGTCAGACTCAAAGATGATAATCTATATCATAACATATTAGCTTTCGTGAAGGAATGTCAAAAGACTAACTTCTTTAAGCGACTAGAATTCATAGCTGTATTCCAGGATACTGAGGATGACCAAGAGGCTCATCATCTCCAAGAATATTGGGTTCTTCGATTGATTCGCGACACAGGCAATCGATTTATCTTTCAGTCAGACGGAAATATTTATGTAAAGATGTGATTTTTTCTTCTAAGTCATTATATACACGAAGTGAAACTTAATTTTCTTTATAACATGTAATTTCTTTTTTTTCTTCTACTATATACATTACACGAAAAATGGGGTACGATAGAACATTATTACCGAATTTCACCAACCGAATACCGAAGGGAACGAAGTCAGAAAGAACTCATCATGTGATTGCTCATAATCCAACTGTGGCAGATCCAGGTCAGACACTTATCATACGATGTCCAAAGTTAGAAAGCGGAGTAGTACTAGTTCCAGATACTTTCGACCTGGTTTTTGATCTCGAAGTAACGGGACATGAAGATAACCGAGTAGTACAAAATGTTGCAAAAAATTTGGTGGAGCGTATGGTTCTCACATTTGAGGGTCAGCCACTTTTCGATTTGAGTAAATATAACCTCATTGAATGTTATCGCGATCTCTTCAAACATAAAAAGGAGAGATCGAACATGACACTGTACGGAATTCAGAACGAAAATCTAAGAAAATTGAGAAGTGGTGCGAAAGATGCAGATCACGCCGTCGCGGATGATTACTTACTTTTCGACACATATAAAACAAAATATGCTATTCGTCTCACTCATCCCCTCATAACAGGTCATGGAGTTGCATATCCATCAGCGTTAGGTAGTCATATCGAATGGCAAATTACATTGGCACCCGTCTCCCAATTACTTGTCAGTAATAATAATGTTTTTACACCCAATTATAAATTAAAAACATTCAAATGGAATACGAGACAATTTCTGACCTCGATCTCGCGAGGTCAACTGCTGGTTATTACAACAATGGGAAAAGTTTCTCTACGAGCATATACATTATTTTAGAACAATCCCATTCAAAGAATCGGACACGGTTATCAATGAAAATATAATGTACCACGACGTAGCATTAGAGGTATCGCTATACTCTTCACTAAAAATCAGAATCAGTAGAACTGAACAGTGAACTTTTCTTTAACCCTCCATTGAATCTGTGTCTGTATCAATCGAAGGCATTGCAAACAAAGTGTACGCTCAGAAGATGATACCAGACAATTTTGGAAAGAAACACGACGGTATTTTGCTGAAGATAAAGATTGGTGTGAAATTGATATAGATGAGGTCGATTATTTGAAGAATAAATTCTGTCTGTTTATCGATCTGCATAGTTTTAAAGATATTGAGTTTCATGGAAATGGTCTTAGAGTAATGAACACAAAGGACGGAATTCAACTTGAAATTCTGAAGAAAGACACCTCAATTAAGGTTGGCGATGACGCTCACGATGACAATATATTTGCCCACATTTATGTTATCAGTGATGCCCTGGTCTCTATTGAAAATAGTAGATTAAAGTCTTTACAATTTTAACCATGACCCGTCGTCCGTCCTATCGGCCATGTTTCTGCCAGCCATTCGCCTGTGTCTGGATTGTATAGCTGCACACGTTTGATATCATTTGGCGCCATCATGATTTTACTACGCTTTTCACTACGGATTTCTCCAGCCTTTTTCCGTACAAACTGTACAAACTGTGCCGGCTCCGGCTTCTTCCCAGTTTCAAATAGATCTTTATAATCTTCAAAGTTCAAATGTTTTCTAACACAAACATCTTTCACCCCTTTATTTTTTTTCGTCTCCGAAGTTGGAGTTCGAAAAGCATACACTTTCGAGCGTATGCCGACAAAATCAAGAATAGGTTCACCATTCAACTCATCTTTAAATTTACCTATCACTTTTTTATTAATCTTCGGAAATCGGGGCCGCTAATCCCACTAGTATCATATATAGACTTCTCACCATTCTTTTCAACATCTTCTCGGACTATATCATTGAAAGTTACGTCCGGGTCCGGGATCGGCACACTGTAAACAAAACTGTCAGTATCCATGTAGGCTAATCGTATTCCAGGGAACTGGGCCCGAAAGTAATTGTAATGCGTCTCATACATAAGCAGCTTAGAAAGTTCCAGTACTGCGGCGCCGATGAAAACTGGTTTTACATATTTATGCTCATCCGTTTTCAGTTCCAGTAGGACACTGTCGCAGGAATCGCCATCCTCTTCGGAAGTTATGAAAGTTATATGTTTCATCTTTGGATTATACTTCTGAATCTTTTTACGTCCACTATCCGTGCCGTTCCAGTCCGAAACAAATTTAAAGTCTCTGTACTTTCGAACATCTTCTATTGTCTTACCGAACATTGCATTATTCATCAGCTTATAGAAATTCTTTTCAAAATCTGTCTTCCCGTTTGCCCTCATTTTAGTGTTAAAGTCAATATATTTCGCGAGACATGGAGCTTCATCGAAAGCAAGCACCCGATAAATCTTTTTCAATCTCATTCCCATCCGAAGATAGAATTCCAACAACTTGTAGTGTAAGACGTATCTCTCTCTATCCATCACACTTGTAATCAGTCGACCGCCCTGCCTCGGAAATTCATAGTGATGCGGTGCTAATGGCAAATCGCTGTGTTCTTCATGTAATTCGGGGGGATATTCTAAGTCTACTTCTAGAAAACTTGGTGGAAAGGTGGCACCAGGTCCCCACCCCCCGGAGCCTACTCCGCCGGCGGCCCATTCCTCCCACTCTTCCATCGTCATCCAATGAAGTCCGCCCGTAGGCATTGGTTGACTCATTGCCCAGCCGTAGAGATTGTTTGCATCGAGATATTTTATTTCGGTCACCGGCTTCTCTGGATCGTAATTCCCGTAAGCAGGATGATTTGTCTGTAAATAATGAATATTACACTGGCTGATACCACCTCTAATCCCCCGTTGTACGAATTTCATCTGCTCATCATCTTGAATGAGTTTAAATTTATTACCTGTGTAAAGTAACATAGCATCCCATGTCAAGCTGGGCGCTGACATGTAAGGGCCGGATCTAACTTATATGCCCTTAAACATGTGTCACGAAAATTTTCAAATATATTTGCAAGAAGTAGAACGTCAGTCTCACAATAGAATTCCATATAATCACGAATCGTCTTACACTCAACTTCGTCCCATACTCTTAATGCATGTTCGTAATCGGACTCTGAAATCCCCTCTTCCGTCAATTCGCTATAAAATTCCCCCTCTCCGGGAGTTCACCCTCTTCTAATCTGTCAACCGAGTCTAAATATTCGTAGGGGAAGAAACCTTTCGCCCTTTGAATGTCCGGGTACGAAAGTGGGGCCGCCGTCCACCCATCCTCCGGCACAGTTTTTGCCAACTTCGCCAATGACCCCATCATCAGCTGAGCACTGTCCATAAACTTTATAGAAAAGAAACGTCTCTTTATCTCCCTCTTCCCATCGACAACAATTGAGCCACTAAAAATAATGTTTTTGAGAGACCCATAATTCCACCATTACCCGTCTTAGCTATTAAATTTGGCTCTTGTCCGGGACCATCATCTATTTCATGTAATTCTTTCAAATAAAAGAACCATCGTATCCCTTGAGGTTGTGAAAGTAGATAGGAATGGTTCTCGACGGCCGGCATCCTTCGCAATAGAAGGTCGCCTCCTCCTTCACTACTCGGTATCCTGCCGGCTCTCCACATGCAATACAGACTGGATCACATCCGTCACGCTGGTAATTAGATCTATCTTTCATCGGTATTATTTTCCAATAATACGATTTCGAATAATACTCGGCCCGTTCTTTCATATCCTTCAGAAAGTCTGTAACACAGGAGAGACCTGTGAATGTTCTTTTACCATAAACAGTGGGTGGTCGCCCTTTGCCCCACCGTTCCACCATAACATACGAAAGACAAATTGGAATGTGTCGGCCGGTCCCCTTCTCAATAATTGCCTCAGTATCTGCATAGACGACGTAGGGGGCGGGGACCTTCTTCCGATGTCCTTCGAATTGACACACTTCCTTAGGAAAAACTGGCTGGGAGTCGTCTGTTCCACAGTACACCTGATGTATTTCTAATTCTTCTGTTGACTTAAAACCTCTTTTACAAACCATACAAATACACTTCTGTCTGCGCTCATTCTTTCGATTAGTACGAGAATTACGAAGGCGATTTAACGCAGTAATTGGTACATAGTGGCACCTTCCGTTCCGTGAGGGGGACGCATCTTCACCGATTATCAGTAAGATATTTGCTATTTGATCCGTTCCGACAGGGGCTCCGCTACTATATAACACAGTTATGTCGGACGGGGGAGTGGGATCATTTTCGTAGATCTGAAATACTTGAAGTTTGACCCCTGGATTTTGCTGCTCGAAGCGCCTGAATACAGTCATATCGGCGGGCGTGGGCGTGGGTATTCCCTCCCAACAGTAGTCAGCCATAAATGGGGCGTACGTATTCCATTTTCTCCTTACCTGACCACATTTCTTTTCACGAAACTCCGGATCGCTCAACTTTATACTTGCTACGATGGCGTATTGAAAACAGTTCTCAGCCCCCACCGGTAGAATAAGATCGCTAACACAATGCTTATTTTTTAACCATCCGGGAAGTTGGACTGCGCCAGCCCCCGGGCCAGCCCCGAGTAAAACTTCTACTAGAATTACTTCAAAATTAAGTATCTCCTCGAGAACGAGACCAGAACCCTCAACATTTTCAATTGTATCAAGCATAAGGTCGTAGCGATCTATTAATTGTTGCCCCACATCCGCCCCTCTTACATCTTTTGTGTATGTATCTTTTAATTTAACATACAATGTACGCGGTTGTGTATTACCAGTTTTCGGATCCGATAATTTGACTTCCATTTCGGTATAAACAGAGTACATCTTTCGTTCCGAATGGACCATACCTTCAATATCCACCAGCTCCCCGATATCCTTGACTCGCTTGACTTCAGGAAATTCTTTTCGTAAAACTGCTCCCTTGAATGCTGTATGTAATTGACTGGCCATAATAATCTTTATGATATATACTATCCTAAAAATTTTAAAATGAAAAAATAATTATTCTATGATAGGTCATCAAAATCCACTATAATATTTTTGTCAGCATTTATTTGTTTATATATCTCACCTAATCTTTCTAAGTCGACTAGTTCTTCCGCATCTTGAATTTCTGGTTTATTAGGCGCAGCACAAAATAACCTCTCAACAGTGAAAGAAAGAGCACGCTTACTTAAGCGCGGTTTAAATGCTAAGAATTCTATCTTACTACCTTTTCGGATATTACGAGGTACAATAGCAGGATTTTCTCGGACTGGCAATGGACTCACTGTTTTAAAACCGCAGTCAATTTCTTGAACCATATCAATACATGTAGCGCTTTTAAACTGAAATTTAAAATACGCAACTGGCTGCGCCCCGCTACCTCGCTTCTGATAAACTTTAGATGGATTGTAAAATCCGCAGGAATTATTCTTGGAGTGAGCGGCCAGGCTTGCAGCATAACTTTTAGCAGTGCTTGCATCGAAACTTTCACCTAGGGTACGGAATATTATTAAATCAGTAAACTTTTGAAGACTCGGTTGCCAACGGACACACACCCCATCACATGTAGCTGGATCACCTCCCGAACCATATTTAGGTCCGATGTTGAAAACTACTTCTAGCTCACTGTCTACGTATATGAAAGGATCTACCAATGATTCACCAAATATGAGTTTGCCGTCACTGATTTGAATATTCTCTTCTCCGGTTTCAAGTATTTTTATTGCAGTTGAAATAGAAAGGATTGTCATTGTCTTATCGTATATATCTTAATAAAAATAATTTTAAAAAAATTTTTTCTATGATATAGTATCCTAAAATGTCATACATATTCATAAATGGACCAACTGGAAGTGGTAAGAGTTACGATGCAATAAATTTGGATCCGTATCACGTGCCAGAATTTGACACTAGTTTTTCTAGCAACATTGCCGACTTTTATAATGGGCGCTCCCCCGTTTCGATTGCCGATTTTCAGAACCAGTTTATAGAACATACGCTTAGTTTACAATGTCAGGCTGGGAGGGCCTCCCCTTCAGAACACTACATTATTTGTGACTCTTCCATAATTCAACATCTGACTTTTTCTCGAATCCGGGGCGTGGCAGCGGAAGAAAAAAAGATTGTTTCTAGAGCATTTGACCATTTACCCAGTTTCATTATCATATTCAAAGATATGCCTTGGGATTATTGCAGGCGGAATGTGTTGACTCGAGCCAGGTCGTACGAAATAGCCGCCTTAGAAGAACTAGAAGAGATTCACAACAAGTTCAAACAGACTTTCTTAGAAATTTGCCACGACTATAGGCTTCCATGTTTGGTAATTCGGAACGCTCTTACCCCCCTCGTTCTCAAGAATATACTTAATCCAACAATTGATACCGAGACAGTCGGACCAGTAGAATATCCACGAGCTTTTGACTTTGGAATTGCATGGAGCGGCGGCCCTTCGGCACGCGATAGCTGTGGCCAAGGATTTTTAATAGACGGTTTCAAGGAGGAGGAACTTGAAAAAGCGTACTTCCCACCTGGTCAAGAACAACTAGAACAACCTCGAGTGTCACTAAAGAACCTACACAAACTTCTTAACGCTTGTGAATCTGTGTGTGCTTATAATGCTTCGTTTGACCTACGAGCACTTGACATTATGAAACCCTACGGTTCTGAAAGGGACTTTGAAGTTACTTGTCTATGGCTCATGTCAGTTGTGTACATTATACTTCAACCAGAACTTATCGATAAAGCTGAAAAAGGGGGACTCGAAAGAACGGACTGTGGTAACATGAGAAGTCGTTTTGAAGATCTTGCAAACTTAATATGTTCAGGAACTGAGGGGGTACCACCTCATCCACATACGGCCGAAAAAGATGCAATAAGTGAACATTACTTACGACAGTACATGATAAATACTTGGCCAGGTGGGGGGTGGAAGTGGGGTGGTAAACTGACACTTTCGGCTTTCAAGAAATTAAGACTTTTTCCATGGTACTTATTGAATAACTTTCGTAAATACTTACGTTAGTACTTACGTAGTACTTACGTAGTACTTACGTAGTACTTGACAAGTACCATGGACAGGAACTTACGAAGTTCTAATAACATTTTCCTCTGGCTCCCAACTATTGAAACTTTCTGGATAACCTTTCCATTTTATCAGATAATATTTCTTTCCTCTAATTTTTTTCGTCTTCAAAATTCGTTCTACTCTGTACAGCTCGTCGGCACCAGCATGCACACTCTGCAGTTCATCAGAATAGAAAGTGCCAAGTATTTCCTCTCCATTCAGATCTTTTATTTTGTAAACTGGCGGAGTACCCAGTCCAGCTGTGTACACAACTTTTGAAACCACGAAAATCTCCTCGGTCCAATTTGGTAAATATCCTTTCTTGAAAGTGGTCTTGTATTTTGTAATTCGAACCCGTTCTCCCGGCTTGAATTCAGGGTTGGCTCCCCCGGCTGCCAACTCAGGACCGAATAGTGTATAAAATGCCTGCCAATCGTTCTCCTCTGTTACGTCCCTGGGTTTCATTTTGATACTTCCGTGAACGGTGTTATTGTAATTCTCAAGAAGTTCTGGTAGAATAGAAAGCCATTCTCGTGTCTGTTTATATGTAAAGTATTTCCACATCATCGTCTTAAGAGGTTCGATTAAAACGTTCAACAACGCTAGCTTTTTTGTCACTAGTAGGTGTGAAACCAGTGAATTCCCACCTCCTCCAACCACCCCTGCATTTTTCGGTTCGTAAATTCCCGCCCCTCATCTGTCTGAAGTTTGTCGGGCCTTCTCCCGGATTTCTTAATCACGTCTTGTAGCGCCTGTAACGTATCATCAGCCGTTTTTGACTGTATCGGCCTGGCCCATGCATATTTGCTTAGCACATCGATTACTGTTAGCATGTATCGAATGTTACGGTTCTCTTTTGCGAACGGGGGAGGGAATTCCACGAGATCCGCTTGCCATTGAGAGTCTATCGATGTTACAAAAACGCGCCGGCCGCCCGAACCACCCCCACGAGTACGAGGTACCGGTTTATGTAGATTATAAGTTAGCTGAGTTTTTAACCACTCCTGCACCTCTTTCTTGGTCACTTTCAGTCCGCTGGCCCGTGCTGCGTCATACAATTTTTGTACACCTCCAAAACCAGTTTTCGGGTTGTAATATAATTCTCTAAGAGTGCCTTCGGCTTCAGCTTCCATAATTGCTATATTATACGAAAAATTTTATGCCGTACGGATGCTGTAAACGAAATACTAGTTTACTGAATTGTGTATTTTGCAATTGATTGATTAGTGAATCTGCCTTCTGTTTTGACATCCTCATTCCATATTGTTTTATAATAGAGTTGATGTCTATCTCGCTCGGTGTGAAAAATAGTACTAACATCTGTATGTTTTCCCTGAATGGTTTACTAATACTAGTATATTGTTGAGTCAGAACCCAGACAGATAATCTGTCGTGTCTTGAGCTGAAAGCAATTTTGACTAAATTGTCACTGCGCTTCTTCATATCTTTGCACGCGGCGCAGTCGTCGAGTACTATTAAAGTGTTTGTACCGGCCCATTCCTTATGTACGAAGGCTAGTGTATCTTCCACAGCATCGTGTTCGACCGGAAGCACGAATACGTTGTCATCTGTGAAAATGAATCTTTTATTGTACGTTTCATTGTTCATGAATGTCGGACAAATGAAAACTATATATTCGAATTTCCTTAAGTACGGACCGGTGAGGAGGTCCATTACAAATTCTGTTTTGCCAGAACCTATCGGTCCAGTTATAATCATGTTGAATGGTGGGGTTGCGAACATTTCCATCGGATCGGATCTATATACTGTAAATTAATAAACTGATTATGAATCTCTTCTAGTTCTTTTAAGTTACTGGCTCGAGTTAGAATATTCCAGTACCTACAATAGTAATAATATTGCTAAAGATAACAACCAATTTTACCATATTCGTGAATAGGGTCTGCGCCGGTCACGGCTGCTGCCTTCCGTTCCGAAGCGTTCCGAAGGAGGTGGAGGGCCTTCGGGGACCGAATCCGAGTCGTGTCATTGTGAGGTGACTCTCCGGGCTCGTCCTGCCACTTCACAGGATCTCCCCCCTCCCCTCCTCCTTCCATCTCGTGTACAGCACTTTCTCGAACTTCCGTGTTTATATCACCGTTCACATCCGAAGGACATAGATTCTGTTGCGTATTGCAATTCATTATTATAACCTGAGATCGCCGGGCCCGAAAGGATGACCATCTCAGACGGTAAGAGAAGTAAATTGGGCGAAACTGCCATATCAAGTTTGACACCAGTATTCATTATTGTGTCTTGATATCGCCTATAACTGATTACTTTGTCTGTATTACGAATTCATCTTCGAGGAGAACGCCGAATTCTTTTCGGACTTGCTCTGCGCTGCAGTATCACCCACTATGGTACTACGAATATTCGCTTGTGCGCCAAGTATGCAATATACGTAGGCTTCAAGGCTTTCATTGAGGCGAGCGAGACCGGCCTTTGTTAGTCCGAGTCTCCTGTTCAGAGGGATGAAACTATTATATTGTCCCTCCGATCCATCATTTCGGAAGAAATAGTAGTGCGGTCGTTCTTTGTCGGACAGTACATGTTTTTTCTTTCCAAAAATGGTATGTGTATAGAAAACGCCTCCGTCGGCGGAGAGGAAAAAGTCCCGACCGTTGTATATCGCTTTTGGCTGTCGAACAGGCCCACGATTAGTGTAATATTCATATCCATAACCAAGACCTTTATTTTGACCTTTTCGATATCGAAAGTCGGACTTCGTTGGGCTTATATTTCCAAATTCAGTACATAGAAGTTCATATTGGACGAGATTGTACGGATTGTCGCCCGCTTTGAAGGTGGGGGTATCGTCTGGAAGTGCAACGCCCATTTCGTGAAGGATACGACGTATTGTAAAGTATACATGGAAACGGCAGAATGATCGTATTTGGGGCGGAAATTTCCCTTCGGAACCAAAGAGATGGGCGAATGATATACCACAACCAGTAGTGCTACACCATACAGCGAAATTCAGTTGCTGGTCCCAGTATTTCATCTTTGGGCTGCCCAGCCAGACATTACTTTCTTTAGCTGATCGATGAGTGATTACGTTATCTTTGAACACATCCCGAGGATGAAAAGTAAATTTTTCTGTCGGCGTTACATATATTTCTAAGTCCATGAGAATAGGTTTTATTCCTCCATTCGGTTTGGAAGGAATATCAGCATGCTGTACTGTTGGTATGCTCGTCTTATTCAATTGAAAAGCAACTGGGAATAAGTCTGTACTCATTATTCGTGTTTCTATATACATATAGATTTAAATGGAGGAGAATTTTCCCGGAATCCCTGTCGGAATCGTTCTGTTAGGGGTACTAACATTCCAGACTATGTTAATACTTTATTTCGGATTCAGGTTTAAACGAATTTTTTATTTTTTAGTAAGAATAGATAACATACTGCAAACAATGGAGAATTTAATAAAGTCATCAGCAGCGGCAAATATGGCAGCGCATTCCGAAGGGGCTTCGGCGCCTTCGGTGCCTTCGGACGCTCAATCCATAATAGAGACAAAACGTGAAAAAATACTCTGTGTCATCGCAAGTGGTCAAAGTAAGTTATTTTTGGTAAGGAGTTTACAGTTAGAGAAGTGGAAACGTGGAAAGATGAATTCATAACACGAGCCTTTAAAGTCTATGAAGCGAAATACAGTTCTCTTATAAGTGATACCATCACTCAAAGTTTCATAGATCTAGGAGCCCGCGCAATCAGTCAGGTAGTTCCAATCGATGATCGAGATAACTATGCCACTGATCTTAAAAAGGATTTATTCTAAACAGTGAAATAAAACGATTATCAGGACGGATAGCTTACACGTGGGGGCCCCTGATTGCTCTAATTTCCACCGGTTTAATTACGGGTAAACATTTAAATTTTAAAAAAATCGGGTTTAATATAGTACCTGAAATAAATGGATTCAACTTCGCCGACTCAGCAAACGACTCCGTCAGAAGCCCCGCCGACGGAGCCCACACCGCAAACGGAAACGATTCCGACACAGCGCAACATAGAGAAAGTGTCGTTACCGACGAAGCATCCAGGAGAGTTGCTGCGGGCAAGAAATTAGCGGAATGGAACAGGAAAACAAGGAGAAGAAACTAAAAGCAATGAGGAGGAGGGGGGGATAGCGATGCGGTAGCGACTGAAGCAGACCTACCGCCTACAATGAAAGAACAGTGTGATAATAATTCACGCTGGTATAATAAATGTTATCTTGTTTTAGGAATTGTGGGAGTTTCATTGACTGCATTAGGACTATATTGGGGGCGTGCTCGACATATTTGTCCCCTCCGGAAAGATGAACCGCTTCAGAAAGCGAAAAAAACAGAGCCCGTAGCGGCTCCCTCCAGAACAGTTCCGACAGGGGAGGGGGAGGGGGAGGGAGGACCCAGCTCCTCTACATTGTATGAGATGGATTAACTCCCCATATTTTTTATTTTTATTTTTTATTTTATATACTAGTCAGCAATCATGGATATTAAAACAGTTGTAAACACAATGTACGATGGTATTGTAATCGCAGGACTTGCGATGGGATATCTTATGATCTCCAGCAAATTTCTGAAAATAGAGGTTGGCGATCCAAGTCGACCAAATTTAACTCGCTTGGCAAATTAGGCGGTGCTACTGCTGCTGCGGTTGCGACCAAAGATCTCCTTGAACAGAAAAATATTATTCCTGCAGAACCTTATACTTCGTAATGGGCACCTTCGGAATATTATTCATCGAACATTTATACTTAGTAATATATACATACAACGTACAACGATGATCATTTGGATTGAAAGCAAACAGGTGAACCTGTTACTGTTAATTTTTACCTTGTATTGACACGACACAGTTTACGAAGATAAGACTGCTAGAGTGCGGACTATATAATTCATGGCATAACATAACATCGACGAATAATGTAATAAAATATCAAGAAGGTGACCAACCGAAGAAGACTAAATCAATACGTCCAGGTAACTACAATATCGATACGTTAAACAAAGCAATCGGGTTGAAGCAAAATATTAATTTGAAAAACATCTGCCGACAAACCATGTTTATCTAACTTTGGCTAAAGATATTAAAGTCTATTTCAATGCCACAGGTAGCTTCGCCAACGTCGTCGGCTTTTCAGATAAACCTGAGAACAACCCAGTTATAAAAAGTACTATGAGTCCGAAGAAAGTGGATTTCTTAACAGTCACTAAATATATAGTTCATTCAGATGTAGTCGATGTTACTGGAAATTATGTTTCATTTGGTTCGGGTGCCTCCGGAGGATACATACAGGGGAAAGTATCGAACTGTTTACAAATACTTCCCATCCGGGATACGAGAGAAATAAGTGAAAAGGTTACTTACGATTTTAAAAACGGAGCAATTTCTATGCCATTGAGAAAAGGGGGAGATTACATGAATTCAATGCATATCTGGATAACAGATCAGGATGGGAACATGATCGATTTCAATAACTGGCCAATTAGCTTTTGTATTGAATTATTGTAGTCCCGAAGCGGGGCCGGTGTACCCTATCGGAAGATAACCATCCCACGACCAATCCTCCAGCAATATATATCATTTCATATTTCTTTTGCTCAGGACTGGGTTGATAATAATCTGAGAATTGAACTGCTTCGCCTTCGGAACGACCTGATGCATAGTTGGCTTGCGCCGCTGCTTCTTCAAGGATTTCTGCATCTGTATCTCTTAACTCAGCTGCAGCATGTGCGTCCTTTGCTTGATTTTCTCTTTCCCAATCAGCCTGTAGTAATCTTTTTCTGACCAGACGTTGCGATCATGTTCAATTTTTCTAATGCTTTATCATGTCGGACTTTCTCTTCAATAAGAGCGTCACCATTCCCCGAAAGCTTTTGTCCGATAATATTTCCTCCTGTAAATGCCGTTGCATTTAATACAGCACCGAGAACTGTCATTCCTATAGCTGAAGCCATGGTTGTGTATATTACAAGGTATTATTTTAATTTTCACTGTATATAGGTCCCTACGGAGTATGTCTGATCCAAGTGGCTTCGGTCTAGGTACAATTCGTATGCAAAATCTTGAGCTTGAAGATCTGAGTGATGTTAAAGTGAACAATAATACTAAGATGGCTGCTAATCATAATAAGGATTACGTCCTTCGTTATAAAGACCACGAAAAATATTTCGTTTTAGCCAATGCCGCGGTGCAATCCCACGAGCATGCTGTAGAATTTTCCGAACTTAAAGACATTGATGAAACTGTAATTGACGCCACAAAGGCTTCGAATGATCCTACTCCTTTTGCTCTGACATGGGATTCGGCTAGTCAGAAATTCATGCCTTATAATGTGCCGCGTAACATCTTAGATATATTGGATAGTGAAATTAGTGGTGGAGTTGCTGAACCACCAGGAACTCCGAATGTGATTTATTTTGATAGCAATGTAAACAAATATAAATTGTTAGATTTTCGTAGTTGGCTTACTCCTACAAATCCATACATTGCACTTCTTGGTATACCAATTCATCTTAAAATTAGTCCTCTTAATACAATAATGAAGGCAGATAATACACTAAGAAGGTGGATAAACGAGGGGGAGAATTATTGCTCGTATACAGCTAGCGGAGTTCCAGTTAGATTATTTTGGGACACAACTTTAAAGAAACTGGGTCTTAAAAGTGACGGTGATGAAGCAGCTGAATTAACTTTACAGACAGTAAATCAACAGATGACTGATAATATGAAAATACTTCAACATGGTACAGTTCTCATTAGATGTGTAAAGTTAGCTACTGGAGATGAATTTGACGATTTGGTTGGATATTATGCTATGAAAACAGATAACAGAACAACTTGTGATATTATCATAAGTATTGATAAAGATCGGGGAGGGGAAATGAGTATTGAATGTTTTGTTGGTGGGAATAGAATAGAGAACGACTTAGGAACTACATTTGTACGTAGAGATAAAAGAGTGAACACTTTAGATATCAGTACCATTCATCTGAAACGTCTCATATTATTTGAAGTAATGGTCTTCCGTCACATTTTAAGTTCAGAGGAAATTACTAAAATTTTATCTATCAGGTGAACAAGTTCGCCCCGATAGGAACTTCGTGTTCAACATCAGCTAGACTCCGCGACCGGCCGGCCGGACTGACAACGGGGGTAAAAAAAAAAGCTCCTTTATATAGGCTAGTTTGATGGTGATGACTCACACGGAATTTCCCGTACATGTATAAACATGTTGTGTGTGACTCAGCAGGGAATTTCCCCGCTTAGTTCAGGACAATGCACTGCTGCGCGTGCGTGAGTTCGTATATAGGTCAGGGTCATACTTTAGTTACATGGATGGTTAATTTTTCCTTCGCTCCCTTTAGATAAATGAATAAAATGGGTGTAAAAATTCTTATTAATCCCAGTTGACCACCTTTATTTTACTACTATTATACATACATACATACATACATACATACATACATACATACATACACACATACATACATACATACATACATACATACATACATACATACATACATACATACATACATACATACATACATACATACATACATACATACATACATACATACAAGGGTTTTAGTGTATATGTACGGAATGACATTTATTTCAAACGATATCTGACAGTATATTTTCAAATGCATGGATAATGGAAAATGAAAAGTAGGGATATATTGATATGGAAAAGCACTGTTGATATACAATCTTCTCTGTCGTGTTCAATATGTTTGGCTGGCACTTACAGTTTTGAGTTATTTATGTATCATATTCATACTTCAGCTATTAATAAAATTCTGAGAGGAACAGCTAACTAGTGACTTGACTTAAGGTGGATGTCTGCGAAGAAGTGTAAATATTATCAGTTTCTTGATAAATGCATAATTATCATATTGTAAGCAACATGAGTACAGACAAGAAAATCATGAGACAAAATGGTGTTTCAAATGTAATCTAACTTTTTTAGATTCATCGAAGAGAAACGCGCTCTAGCACTTTATTTTGTGCTGCTCACACCGCTTGATGACAAATTTCAGCCTTCCGAGAAGACAGCAGCAGATGGAGACAGAAGACGGTCTTTTTTTTGAGCATATATCTTGTTACCTTAAAATGAATTTCAGAGTTATAAAGAGACACCAGGGTTACTGACGAATCAATGAAATGTGCAATGACATAAAACAGGTTCTTTAGTGAAGAAATAAGTAATCTTGCCAATTTATCTTGTAATCAAGTATGGCATGACACCACGTTTTCAGTAAATTTTCCTCAATGGCTCATACCGAGTCTTTTATGAAAGATCTAAGGCGATGACAAAATTAAAATGGCATTTTCTTCCATTTCTATATACAAATAATTCACTTCACTACCCTTTTGTACTCATCCACCTTAAGGTGATAAGAAAAGTTAATCGGCCCGCTCATGGCTGGTTAGGCCAAAAAAACAAATAATAGGTTTGTTTCTGATCATTGACGCGGCGACGTGATTTTTTTTTTTTCATTTCTTTTAAATTTTTGGTGGAATTTGATACATTTTCCCTTTTTCCATAGGGGAAACTGAACAACAAGAAATAACGAGTTAACGCGCACACTTTGAAGTGATGCGGGCGGTGACCAGAAACAAATCAATTTGTTTTTGGTCTAACAATAAACTTTATGTGCGCATGCGCAGTATGGACGGTTTAAATTTGCGCTGTCGGTGAACTCGTCGATGTTCTTTTGGGCCACATTTACTTATTTGGGACAAAGTTCGGTGAAATTTACAACTAAAAGTTGACGATTGACAATGTTGTTAACATTTATGATTCTTTTTCACGGTTAATATTATAGATAATAAAATGATCACGTAAAACCCAAACAAGGTGTATAGAATGATTTTTACGTTGACTATCAGCTTGTAGTAGTCCGACCTTTTGACATTGCTAGAAAAGGCGTTTTGTTCGGAAAGAATTGTAGACTCGGAACCTATTCTTCGTCACTTGATCAGTTTTACACCATCAACACGGTACGGCAGTCGTTTTGATCAAGACCAGTGGACTGGATACGACAAGCACAATATCATACTGCGAGGAGAAGAGTCGAAACTTTATCATATTTACATCGTGCGACCACTTTTTGAGCATGAAAATATTGTAAGAATACGTACTTTTTCTGGCTGTATTCATAAAAAAATGCCACGTGGTAGTTTTTTTTCACAGGATACGGTATACGAGGTTACCCATAGATAACGCAGAACATAATATGCATGATTATTTGATTACTGGGCACTAGAGGGCGTAAGGGCATTTGGCAATATGGCGACAGGTGTTGCAGGTGTTGATCGATGCTTTCTCACTTAATTTAGAAAAGCCAAAGACTGAGAAACATAGTTTTGAGTAGTTTCACTCTCGGACGCCCTATTTTTATAATATTTTATAAATAAAATGACAGCGAGATAGCACGTTAAGTAGACGTTCCTTGTGTGCCGACCAACAAATATCTGCGAACTAGAACGAGGGCGTTGTAAAATTTGTATCTGAATATCGATGTTTAACATATACTTCTCACTCAAACTATCTTTTCGATACCCGTTCTACGTGAGTCACTGTTTGCAAATAGAATTCTCTTCATAACTCTCACTATGAGGCACAGACGATAAAGTAATCCTTAGCTGAAATATAATTTTTTAAAGGTGCTATCGCCTTTTTTAGGTGGTAATATCTGGCGCCAGATCATATCTGCAAAGAACACGAATGGAACTAATTTGGAATAATTGGATGGTGAAATAATGTCGATTTAATCTGCAAATTTAAGCTCATCTGCTTTTCCTTTTAAGATATACACTTGTTTTCATCACTAATTTGTAATATTGCAACATAGGGTAACTAATACTTTAGAGAAATTTGAAAAATATGAAGATCCAATTATCCCAAATTAGTTCCAATCGTGCTAAAGAAACCTTAAAAAAGAACATTACATACGAGATGTTTCATTTAAAAAAACAACAACAACTTAAAACTGCCGTTCAGCTCACGTGAAGTTGGTTTCTCTCCCATGCTGCGCTTTGAAATCAAATTATTTTGCGATGAAATGTCTGTGTGTCGTCATCAACTAGAAGTGCTTTCGTCATTCACTTGTATCGCACAACAGTACAGAAGGAAGATATTCGCCGAGAGTTACAGACAGGGGTGTGTGCAGCTTCGTTTTCACTGCATTTCTACGCCACTTATAAAAATTCGGAGAAAACTCCCTTTAAAAAGTGATAATATCTCTTATTGAATTGAAAAGCTGCGTGTTCCAGGATCTTACAAAACTCATAGCGTGATATCGGGCGCCAATAATCATTCGAGTGAATGTCGTCTGACGTCACGGTTGACCGCGACATGAAAAAAACATCACAGAAGGCGCCCATCGAAGAAAAATGTTGAGATTTTTCTTATATATCATTTTTCCCGGTAAAAGATTGATAAATATCATAAATCGGATATACATTTGCAATAAAAAGTTATTCTGATTGATGTATTTCCTAATAAAGAATTAGAGTGCCACTCCACGTGAATGATGGTTTATTTGGAAATTGTGTCTATTATATGCCTGCGCTGTATAGTCAAACGAAAAAGGTGCTGCATAGATCCGGCAGTCCCGTTTCATCATTTTTATATTTGTTTCATCATAGCTTATATTAGAATGGAAGATATTAGCTAAAACGTTTTATTTGATTTTGACGACCAGACTATTGTGAAAATGACGAATAGTCAGCAGGTATTAGAATTAATGTTTGTAGAACTGCATGGTTCAGACTCGGCCTAAACTTTTCATTGTTTGCCCCGAATGCATGGCTTTTTAATATATCTTTCATCGACTCTGCCGCAAACACTGCACTACTTTTGTGAAATCGTACCATCTGGTGCGTTGAGTAAAAGAGTGCAACGAACTTTGTATCCATTATTCTCACAATACCTAGTTTCCCCCAGAAATAGTAATTCAAAGCTCTTGTTATTTACGAACTCGTTTCACATGGCGCGATAACACGGGATACGACAAGATTTGGAGTCGTACAGTAGTTTGTCGTACGGTAATATACGTTGTCTGGTAATGCATACATAGTCAACGTTAAAGGAAAGTGCAAGATTTTCTACCATTTTTCCTGATAAGATATGATTAGGGAGGACCGGAAGGATTTCACTGAACAAAAATGGCCGACGGAGAAGTTACCATCCTGTCCTCGGCGACTCGGACAGTTTGATCCTTCGTCGGCCGTTGAAGGCGCCGGGCGAGATGGTTGGGGGTCTCGGCTTTTGGTACAGCCATGTGTGTGGCCTTTGGAGTACGGTCAGACAGGACCTTCGCTTCGCCACATGTCATAGTATGAACACATCAGGTATCACTGCTAAATGTTTCCCTACGGGGAATAACTAGCGAAAGGACGTTGGAAGACAGACAAGTGGCGCAAAGTCTTCAAAGATAACACCGCTTTTTTCTTAAACACGGATGTTGCATATTGCCAGGTGTTTTCCCCTCTTCCTTCCCCCTTTCTACCAACTCCCCTCTTTGTATTCGTAATGCCTCCTATATAATGTTATTTGCAAACAGCTTATGTAAACTCATCACATCACATGGATACCATGCGTTATTAAGCCCTCCCTCTAAAAATATTGTAAATGTTTGAGAATCCGAATATCAACCCCTAAGGCGCATTAAGTTATTAAGTCCGCGCTAGTATAAAAAGTCGACGGCTTTACTTTGGAATGAAAGTCTGGATTTATCCCGCTGATTCAGCAATCTTCTCTCTCTCTCTCTCTCTCTCTCTCTCTCTCTCTCTCTCTCTCTCTCTCTCTCTCTCTCTCTCTCTCATATATATATATATATATATATATATATATATATAATATTATATATATATATATATATATATATATATATATACATATACTTCTTATGAAACTGACTGAAAATGTATCTTGCTAAATGAATTTCCGTTAACATTAAAAATTATGATTAGGTCAAAGCACGTGCTGTGCGTTTTATTGCTGGCAAATACACTTTGGTACTGCAAGGAAACTTCTATATGCATGAGTTAAGGAGTCAATAACATTATTACCAAGGCTTAAATAGCCTTAACAACACACTGCCATAAATGCATCATTCTGTGAAGTGCTAACACAATATGCGATCAACTGTTTCATCACAAAGATAGCTGCACGGGCAAGCGAACCCTAGACCGACCTAACACATACAACACCGACTTGCCAATCATCGTCTTTATATGGTTATAGATTCTAACTGCTTTTAGATCATCTCTTGTCGTTTCATTTCATAACTGGCATCGAGGGATGTTATTGCTATTTTTTCTTACAAATCAATAATTTTAAGGCCCATGATTACTTGTCAAAATAGAGGGCGGGACACACTCCTCACATCCACGAATCCCAACTTCTTGTCAAAACCTCTTCACCGACGTCAGAATACGACGACACATTACAAAATGTTTTCATCTGCTTTGCAATTTTTTCCCGTTGTTTCTTTGTGTCTCATTGAGTAGAGGTGAAAGGGCAAAAGTTGGCGATGACTTCTGAGCTAAGCAAGACTATGTTCTCTGTCGATCCTGGCAACTAATTATTAATCATTCCACACGTGACGTCAGGAGACTGTCTGGGTTTACAAAGTGTAATCGAAGTATCTGTATCGCCATGACCCCATGAGGAGAAGTTGAATAAACTTTGATGCCTTTTCTAATTAGATAACAAACATGAAAATTAAAAAATGAATTTAATGTTTCTTAAATCACTTTCGTAATTACATTACCATGTTCGCTAGTAATGGCATTTTTTTTGTTGAAGGGGTTCAACGCGTAATAATTCTGGTGTTGTGAAATAGAATTTCATTGACACCTCGCCAAAAATTAAATGAATCAATAGCCACTTCTTTGATTTACTTATTGCACGCAAAAATAGAGCACGAACTAAAGTTCTTTGCACTTTGCTGGGTATATTCGATGGATAGCCAATGTTCATATTGAGAGAAATTATTCGCTGCCGCCTTCTTTCTATACGGCTCTAGCCTATGACTCTGGCTACAGTAGTGGTTTAAATAATTGGGTATAAGGGACCCTCGATGGCCAGTCTAATTCTCGCAGCCTTAAATAGCTTTTGTCTTGTGCTGGGGTGGTGGGGAGGGGCATAAATACTTTCAACGGTGACAACTAGTCGCTGCCGGGCAAATCGTTTTGTGTGCTTGTGAATCTAGCTAAATTCACTAATCTTTCATGCATTTTTGGCATTAAAAGCCTGTCTAACCGAAATTTTTACACTTTGCTCCTGTAATCTTATGTGTTTTACCAAGAAGAAATCCGCCATATTGAAAATGTGGTCGACCGCCTGAGACTTTTATCACTCACTTAGGTACCTAATCGTGTTTCAGGTACAGAGCATTCAGAAAAACGGACGGGCAAAAGAGCGACACCAGCGTCAATGCTCAGATTTTTCTTTGTTTTCTCTATAGTAACGTAGTGGTATTGAGCTAATCAGTATTACAATTGCCGCCAGATCTAGAAGTCAAATCGATATAAATGATTGCAACCTAATTGTGGTTTTCACTCTCACAATTGCTTCCATATACCAATACGTCAGCGTGCCAAGCGGAATCAATAAATAAGAAAATCTCCAATCTTAAATAACATTTCCTCATTTATTCAGTCAAATACGTAATCGAATGAAAAATAGAAGAGTAAACACTAGTAGTATAGGGTCACGCTATCCACCTAGAAGATTTGAAGGAACTGAATGTCTCGGCTGAAAGCTTTCAAAATTTATCGCCCTGACGAAATGACAGAAAGTAGAAACACTGGTTTAGTGGACACTCTCCCCTTGACACACGCGTTTGCTGCTGTAATACTTCTATTATCCTTTGACATATCTTTACTGTTCAGATACATCCAACAAATAGGGATTGATGACTTTAAATTGTTATAAAAAACGGGATTATGAGCATTAGATCGGCATTGTCCTAGGCTTGTACCATCGACCACATTACTTCTGCCTGCGATGCTTGCCAGTGGGGCCTGCATGTAAAGCCAGACATCTTTTGTAGCCTTTGGTTATTAAACCTCAGTTGAGATGAATTTAATAAGGAATATCTGAAACACAGCGCTTCAATGTGCATGTGCCACGTATGTATATCGGGTAGCGCAATATCGTGCTAAACAAAACTTCAACCAGTTCAGTGAAAAATCGTAGGTCAGCAAAATTGTTTGACATATTTATTATTCAACAAACATTGGACTGGGCGTCCTTTATTATGAATCATCGTTAGAGGAGCTGGTTTGTAATAATTACGTAAAATAACAAATATGTAAATTTTGACGTCCGTATTGTTGTGAAAAAAAGCTTATCGCAACGTATTTCGTCTTGATTAATTTACCAATTAACCAATTAGCTAATTGATTACCATTAATTCAATTCATTCATCAACCATCCATTATTTCTTTCATCCAATGTCCCATCCCGTCATTCATTCATTCATTCATTCATTCATTCATTCATTCATTCATTCATTCATTCATTCATTCATCAATTGATTGTTATTCAATGAAACCAAATCTTTTGTCAGGGGCAGTCACGGGATTTATTCTTTGTCCAAAATCTTCCAGAGGTCTTGCTTAAGGACTAGATGGTTACTCATTCACTTTCCATCAAGTTACTTGCCTTGTGCTGACTCGGATAGCACTGGCTCTTTTCATTTAAAAAGTCCTTTAGGCACTTTAAATGACATTGGCATCGCTACGGACGATATGATGCCCATTTGGTGCGAAATTCAAGGACCTGAAAATAAGCAACAATCAACATTATGAAGTCATCTTGCAAGTCGGGGCAACGGCCTCCGAACATAAAATAACACGACCCATTGTTAAGCAATCACCATTTCAACAGTAAAGGCTCTCTTTACATGTCTTCTGCTACTTTTCTTCTAATTTTACATTATCATTTAGTGCACACACACAAACACACAGACACAGACACACACAAATGTATGTATGTATGTATGTATGTATGTATGTATGTATGTATGTATGTATGTATGTATGTATGTATGTATGTATGTATGTATGTATGTATCATGCAAGATTATTTTTCAAGTCGGTAGATACGCAGTCACACTTTAAAACGTAATTTGAATGCTGATATAATGCACAATGGTGGGGCTAATGACCAGTCGTTTAAAACTAGGTGTTTTCTTTTTCTTTTGTACAGGAAGTACATTTGTATGCTCGATATAATGTCACTCACCGGCGCTCTGAATGGAATGAAATAATCCAAAAATAGTAATAGTGACATTGCCCAAGGGTCGATGTTGGTGACCTCGACTTTTTCTTTGCGGAACGACATTGACGTAGGAGTTTGACCTCTTTAGTTGGAAAAATCGAAAATGCGTGAAAAGGCAATATTTCCCTGTGGAAATTCGTAAAAATCGTGGACACATATGCCTAGCTTTAGATTCATATCTTTACACTTGCAGCAAGACAGCAAAGCAGTGGAAACGAGAACGAATTCAGAACATGATGTCGCCCTCTTTTGTGTCTTTTCTCACTTATTTCTTTTTTCGTTCCTTGGTTTACGAAAGTTGTCAATATACAGTGTGAGATTGGTTGTTCTTACAAGAGAAACTATAAAATCCATAAGAATGGTTTTAGTAACTGTTTACAATGTTGTACGATTTTCGTAAGACATGTTTGTATCTTATAGCCTCATTAGCTGTAACTTTTGAAGTATTTTCCAATATCATCATTATCTGTTTGTCAATAAAATTTTCTTGTCTGCTGACAAAATGTCAAAATATCGAATGTTCAGTTTGTGAACACACCTTGTCTGTCGGACAGTCTGTATGTGCATCGCCAAATGTTATTGCTGACATCTAAATCATAGTCTGGATAAGGATTTGTCAACAATAACAATGCACACGGTATATTACTGTTGCAAAGATGGCATTCTCAATTTCAGCATGTTTTGAGGGGAACAAGAATAAAGGGTTTTCGTTTTCAAAAACAAAAGACAGACAGTGATAAAAAAATACAGATATTTCCGTTAACGAATGGGTCGCCTTTGAGTGCATTGACGCTGATTGCAAAAGCAAGTGTGTAAATGCTAATGTCTTTTTGAACAGTATAAAAACGAAGTCTTGTAAAGAAAGCGTGCAAATACTATTTGTCAAATCATGTGATTGCTATATCGACCAATTAGCAACGAATACGTAATGGTGGCAAATTTGAACATGCTACATGTACTTTTGCGTTTGCGTACAGGAGTCTGTTTGCTCAGTCTTCAACATACAGTTTTCATACGCGAGAGTAAATTCCCAAGAATGTGAATAGTAAAGTATCGTTTGTGTTGAAAATAAAAACAAAACAAAACAAACATTTTCCACGTGACCGGGGACTTCGGGTGAACACTCTGTCTGATCTTTGCTACATGTTGCGACCCCGTCTTTTTTCTTCCAACATCAGAAATGGCGCCGTCCGGTGTGTTACTTCTTTTTCAAAACAGAGAAGTTAGCTGACTTGATCCTAACGGTAAACGTTTTCATTGTGTCGTCCTTCACATTTTACAAAGGTGGGACTGCTCCCATTCAGGTGGCTTCCAAACGTATGACCCGTGAAAGGGCAAAAACCTTGAAGCTACCTTGGTGATTTGCTTAAACGGAAATCTCAACTCTGTTTTGGTACTGTTTATTGAAATTGCTAGCGGGGAAAAGAGAGGTTACTAATTGATTATTCATAACACGCTCCGTTTTGGTATTTTTAGGTCTTCTGCCCCGACCTCACCAGGCTAATCTATCTCTCTCTGCAAGGACACATCCATACACCGTTATTGTGTAAAGTAGAAATGGCTCCCTTCATATGAAAACTAGACCGGTCTGGATGTATATGTCTGTCTTGCGCATTCTGAATAGGAGCAACTCGGGGGTCGCGCCAGTGTTATTCTTTCTATTCATGTAGGACGTCAAAACGAACCTACCATTATAAAATATTTGTATTGCCACAACCGAAGAAACGTCAGCCTACAAGCAAAGTCGAACGATGCGATTGGCATTGTCGCCGCTCTCGCGAAGATATTCCGTTCGACTCCGAATGATAAATATTTGTATATCCTACACAGACAGTGGGGGTGGCGGGGGGGGGAACAGAGAATAAAACAGGTAAAGGGATACACAGACACAGGAAGAGAAAGAGGCCCGAGGGGAATAAATGGGTCTTGATGTTCTGTTTATTGATACCGTTGAAGGATGAGTCACCCTCGAATGCAGTGCGCTGTTTGAAAGGAGTACTAGACAATCACGTGCACACCTGCGGTCAGGAAGAGTAACTGTATTCATGATGGGGTCAAAATATTAATAACAGCACGCATATCTCAAGCGAACAGCCTGTCTGTATATATGCATAGAGATATTGCTATCAAAAATATGGAAACTAAAAATATTTTGTTATGAGGGAAGCCGCTTGCATAATTACATTAGGAGGCTTGATTAGGCTATGTATCACGTTCAAGTGTAATATGACAGTGACCGTGTTCAGCTCGAATTTTAGGAAACGGTACTAATCTCTGGAGAAACATGGCGATAAGTCGTAGGTATTTGAAAGATGTCACACGGAACTTAGCAGAAAGAGTTTTAAACCTTGTTTCATCATCATTCACTCACAATATGCCCGTATCTCTATTGCACACTTTCTCCGATGATCTGTTGAAAGGCGTTCGCCCTGACGCCATAGGTAATTGAGTTTGTTTTCTACGATGGCGGGGTCAAAGGTTTCCGTGTAATTAGGAAAGCGAATGGGAGAAAATACTGTGTTTATAACCGATTTGATTTTTATTGGACATATGCTCCCACTGCAGAATGGCAATAACGTGTCAATAACTCAGCCGATGAATACGTTGACATGTCTCGTATTTTATACTTTTTCAATCCACACTGTGTAGTATACGAGCGATTACATGCTCGTCTACCTTTGTTATTGAATGCTAGTTTTAATTTCATATAACTACCAAAGCGAAAAAAATGGAAAAATTCGTGTTTGGAAATCGCTTGGTCACTTCGAGACACCGCCTGCATCACTTCGTGACATGCGCAGTTTGTTTCTGTTTTTCTTCTTTGATGTGTTCAACAAAATCATTACCTTCTTAAGTTACACCCTAACACCAAAGCCAAAACATAATAAGAGAAAAGAAAATTGCATTCAATTTGCTTTTGCCGAATGTCAAGGATCACAAATAAATATCCTGTTTCTGATTCAGTCTTTCAATGCCTAATAAAGATACATTGCTGCAAGTATATTCTGTGAGTGTTACGTTTAGTTTACACATAGTCAAGTAATATAAGTCGGCAAGATTAAGATCAAACGTCTCTGCTATGTCAAGAACACAATGCAGATACGACATCAGGGAAATGTCCCTTTGACTTACATTTACAACTACGACTTGAGTGCTGTTTGCGCAAATACGTCGACAGATAAAAATCATTACATTACTTTTCGATTTTTAAATATTGACGTGACAGTGTCCTACGCCTGGCGAAGACAACCTGATTATACTCCCCGTAAATGGTCATGGACGTGATGTGAATAAAGTGATGGTGGCATTGACTGTGGTTATCATGTGATTGACTTGATCCGCTTATCACGTTCAAGTCAGTAGATGAATCGCCTCGAGACATCAGAGCAGATTTGTAAGGATTTGCAGAGGCCAAGGAAAAAAGAGGGGCGCAGGGGCTGTAACCTCCACAAATGTAATAATCTCCACAAATGTAATATCAACCACAATTGTAATAAAATCAACCACAAATGTAATAAAATAGTCAACCATAAATGTAACAACCCGCAACCACAAATGTAATAAACAAATTAACCATAAATGTAATAAAACTCAACCATAAATGTAATAAGCTTGAACTTGCATATGTGATCATTTGTTTATCAATGCCCTGAGTAAATAATAACTTAAATAAGACTAGTGTAATGTTATTGCATACTTTCCTAAACTAGGTTTCCTTTCCGAACACAGAATAGAATACTTTGAGAACGCTATCAGAAAACGGCGAGGTACTGATCAAACCGTTAAATAATGGAAGTGGAACGCAATTCAAGACTCTGATAATTACATAATAAGGAAGCGTCAAAATAACTCGTCAACCGGTGATACCACACAAAGTTACAGATGACTCAGAACAATAACAGAGAAATATAAAACCTTATAACAGAAACTTACGACACAAAACATGTTGACGAGAACATATATTTCAATCTAGTAAAAAACAATACGAACACTACCTTGAACACAGTAGAACAAAATTAGACGTCCTGGCATCCCTAGTGAAGGAACAACTTCAAGTGGGACAAAATAGGAATACAGACAATCTATCGATTATTCCACACAATTTATCCACGAATTTGAGGCGATTGATTAAGAAAGTACGGCAATTTTCGAAAAACCGGTGTTAAAGGATCGTAGTGTTTATACAGTCTTCCCCACTCTGGAGTAGAGACTGCACTGACGTTCAGATTACAGCTGTGTCTAGCCATGGCCAATCAGTTCTGTACACAAAATAGGGAAACGCAAAATACACTTTCAATATGCAAAACACACTAAGCGCAAACAATTAAGAAATGAATAATGTGTGGAGTTGCCTTCCTTATTACATAGATCAATATTTAACGACTAATTCATCAATTGCGACGACAAAATAGATTTATTACATTTATGGTTGACAAGTATTACATTTATGGGTGATTTTTTTATTACATTTATGGTTACCATTTATTACAATTGTGGTTGGTGTTTTTATTACATTTATGGTTGATTTTTGTTACATTTATGGGCGATATTACATTTATGGGTGCATTTTATTACAATTGTGGTTGATATTACATTTGTGGAGATTATTACATTTGTGAAGGTTACAGGGGCGATAAGTAGCTGACAGACCGGACAAGTATCGCCTAAATGAGACAGAGAGAGTGACAGACAGACAGATACACACTCATGCGCTTAGACTGATATATTGTCTTTCGATCATGGCGAACATGGTACTAGAAATAGACTCAAGCGTAAATAATTCAGCCTTCAAGAGAGATTTGCGTAAAAAAGGGAATCTTTAATGTCAAGATTTGCTTTCTCGGTGATCGGCGGCTTAATCCTACTGTACTCTACGGTTCGGCAATACGCTTTTGAAGTGGGTAATTTGCCAACACAGCCTTCCAGACCGTCCCACTTTCAGAAAATCAAGCGTTTTTCGTATGATAAGCGACCACAGTATGACACATGTAGACCAGAACGCCTCACATCACTGAGGGGGAAGATGGGTCTTGTCAATTGACGGGGCAATTCAAAGAAATCATATGAAAATGTCGATTTCATTTTGCCCTTCAAGATGCTGCTAATGATCCGTTATCGGGAAACGTGACAAAGTCTGCAACTGCGCATGTGCGAATGGTTAACTTGGCCACGGGCACTGTGGATTATACAGATTATAGGTAATCTCTGTGCATATAATATGAATATCAAATTTACAAATGTTTAGTTGCTGCTGCTTCCGCTGCTGGTAATATTCAATTTACGATGATCATGATCATAATTATGATCATGATTGATATCATGATCATGATAATTATGATCATAGCTTAGTAATGCCAACTCCGACGATGACGACGGCGATGACGACATTGATGATGACGACGATGATGATAATGATAACGATGATGACAATCTTGATTAGGGCAATGTTGAATATGTCATTATCAAACATTGAAACGAATCGATTCTATCACTCCAATTGGATGACATTGACCGAAACGATACTAAGGTCACCATTGAAGCAACCGTCGGTACTGGTACAAGGAGAACGAGAAATGATCAAAAAGCAAGGAAGACAATCACATTATTCCATGCTGGATGATCTCACAAACAACCGTACCACGTGCCTCCATTTTCCGACGACGTAATCTTTGCCGCCGGAAAACACATTGTCATAATTGAACTTACAATCCCCGCGAATTGTCCGGTCAAAAGGCCCCGGCCACAGTGTTTACTGTGTCGGTGCCTAGAGACATTTCACTTAATATCCTCCCAGACATGTTGGCGCCTGAAATACCGTTCACTTCCCTAAAAAGACCAGCCGAAAAATTATTCAGTCTCATACGATGTGGAATCGAAAATTTGACAATAATTTCTTTAGTTAAAGGGAAGGGGTCGTCGAAACTGCGTCTATGCGAGTTTCTTGTTGCAAACAATGTTTTACATGCACGATATCCAGATGCATTACGTCGACATATCTGAAATATTTAAATTTTACGGCATACATTATGGCAAACAGTTTTTAATTTTCATCTATCGCCAACGTACCTTGGATGCAGTGTTTACATTGGTTGACACCCTATACGTCTTTTAAGCGCAGTTCCGGCACCCCTCCCTTTAATCGGTATACCAGTTAGAACCAAATATGTGCTAGACATTGATACTAATCATGATGAGTTTAGGCCTCAGCCAGTTACATCTGATTCGAGCGATGGGGGGACCGCGATCAAGAAGAAGAACTCAAACCCTCACCAACACAATTGTGCCAAACTACGAAAAATTGTCATGACCGCCAGCCAGTCTAGAGGTTCTGGGGAATCAAACTCTATGATGATGCGTCCCCTCCTGAACCCTTTCACCACTGTGGTTTAAACCAATCCCGTTGTTTTCTACGATAAAGTTGGACCTCAAGAGAGGCAAACGGGGGTGAAAGGATTAAATCTCTGGACACGTAGAATAATGGTAGCGATCGATAACAGTTTGCATATTGCCGCGGCGCCACCTGGCCACGTCTTCGAAATTTATTGACCAAATCATAGGCAGTAGAGTGGCGTTCCCCTCTACTGCCTATGACCAAAGTTACTTTTTCACGTCATCAATCGCGAAACTCTGCGAGAGAAGTTAAAGGTATACTGTGACCTGTTCCAATTTTGCCACAGTTACCATGGAAAGAGAAAATCTAACCAATTACAGAATTTAATCGGGTTGCCGCTTTTTAAAAACAGCGCCCTCACATTGGCATTTTGAATGCCAAGGAACGCACGTTTGACCCATATATGAGCATATTCAGATTACAGGTGACTGTATGTACCTTTAAGGAGATCGAATCTTAACATGGGCATTGATTAGGTTAGTGTTTAGAGGTAGAGTGAACTTGAAACAGGAAGAGTACAAGAATAAATTATGGTTGAGGTTTCAAACGACGGTATGTGCTCACAGTTCTTAAAGGGATACAGTCGTCGGACTGCACTCAAAGGTCACGTGGGACCCAGACGACCAAAGTAAACACCGTATCCAAGGTACGATAGTGATTGATGAAAATTAGAACATGTCTGTCATAATCTACATCGTATAATTTCAATGTTGCAGCTATGACGATGAGGTGCATCTAGATATTGTGCACGAAGTACATTGTATGTAAACAAGAAACTCACACAGGCGCAGTTCCGACGACGGTTTCCCTTTGAACAGAAGTAACAGATCCTCGAAACATGGCGAACGTTATAAATAAATACAAAATATCTCAGACTCTCTGTGCAAATGTAAACAGTAGACACAAAGACATAAACCGGCAACTATAAGTTCAATTATATGGATATCATACTAAGCACCCTACAGTGGGCTAATAACTGTTACGTTTTGCCAAGGTACATACTTATACAAACTCTGCCTTTTTAACCTATAATTATATCACATTTTTCTTGACGATGCATCCGGCCACATGCAAAGCTGTAAGAGAAATGGAATTTAGAGACATAATGGCAGTAAGATATTTACGTGCGATGATGGAGTCATTATTGACTGACTTGTTGCAGAAACAAAACTGATAAACCATGTGGCTTGGCCAGTCAGAATTAGGACTCCTTAGGATGTGTGACAACTTGCTCAAAACTATCTCGTGCGCACAAGACAGTTTCTCTTGCTCGAGAGATGCTTATTTTGTTTCTAGATAGCTGATTCTTTTCCGAAGGTGATAAGCACGTGCATCGAAACAAAAAGATATGGTCTGTTGCTCAAATTTTCCTTATGAAAACTTTAAATCGTTCTAAATTCAGAATAAAAATAGAGGTCACTTTGCAATTTTAATACTAGAGAACTAAAATACCCCAATATATTTTCACTAATAATTTGAAATTCAAAATGACGCAAGCCCTACGTTAATTCGTTGAGGATTGTAAAACTTCAGATTCACAAGAAAAGACGACGTAAACCCCATTCACTCAATCAGCTTCGAAAAAAGCGAAATACATGAACCATAGAAGTATTGTAGACATTCAGAGTATGGACATTGCTTAATAAGCAAATCCAGGTACAATTTTTGATAAAAGTATTGTTGTCCTATCTTCATCACTTGATAAGTAACCGATGCATGTCATCTCTTTTAAAATCATTTACAGAGAACCCTATAAAAATCTTCGCGGCAACGAAATCACAGAAATTTCATGTCCCCTATGTTATTTTTTTATTCCTCTATGACTCAAATTTTGTAACTGTAAATAAAGTTTCACAGAATACAGAATCAGTTATATCCATACCGTTTGACTCGAAAAAGTCAGTTTGGAGTCCGATTTTTTCCCGTCATTTTGAGGAATGCTGGCTCATATCACGAAAACCCGAGCAATTGCGTAGAAAAGAACAACACTTTTGATCCAGGGGTTGGCATTTTTTGTATAGGTTTTTCAAGTCGATATGATCCATGCGGTATCACTGACACCAACGCGTAAAGTGTGAATGTTCGAAAAGAAAATACCAAACATCTTATTTACTGCAGTATAAGAAGAAGGTCGAACGCATTGGATCCATGGCACCGCGCCATACACTAGAAAGATCTTTGTCGTGACTTATGTTTCTGAAGGTGATGAAAGGATCCGTAGACGTGTGTGTCATTTGAAAACGTTGAGTAACATTGCAGGCTGTCGTCTAAAAATCTAACCTGACCTAAATTAAATCAAACACAAACCAAATGTGTGCGTTTATCGTCTTCTCGAAATATCCAAGAAAAGACTTTAAAAATTCCTGCCAGATAAATTGCTGAATTATTATTTCCTGGTGCGACTTTTGATGACAGTAATACTTTTGTATCTTCATCTATTCTGTTGATCAGCAACCAACCTCTTTCTGTGTATGTTTGAAAATCACTAACTTTTGCACCTTACAGAAATCTGCGCCTCTGGGAAACGACAATAGTCAATCTTTGTCAGATCCATATAACATTAATGACTGAAATATATTAGAAATTAATAACTGCAATAAAACATCAATGGGCAGACTTTCCAGTTGGTCTCGAAAAATTCTGTTTGGAAAACCATTTTCTATCATTTTAATGCCTTCTAACCTGTAACCTATATTAGGCAATTATGAAGAAAAGGACAATACATTTCATTTTAAGACGTAACCACAAAACTGATTAACCATGTGGCAATTGGCTGTCAGGTGTTAGCCAGTCAGAATCATTAAGACTCCATAAGATAAGAGACAACTTGTCCAAAAACTATCTCGTGCGCACGAGACATACAGTTTCTCTCGCTCGAGAGATGTTTATTTTGTTTGTAGATAGCTAATTCTACTACGAAGGTGATAAGTACTGCATCAAACAAAAAGATATGATCTGTTGCTCAAATTTTCCTTATGAGAACTTTTAATCCGTCTCTTTCATAATTCGGAATGAAAATAGGGGTCAGTGTGCAATTTTAATACCAGAGAACTAAAATACCCCAATTTTCACTGATAATTTGAAATTCAATATGACCGCTAACCCTACGTTAATTCGTTGAGGATTGTAAAACTTTAGATTCACAAGAAAATACGACGTAATCCTCATTCACTCCACCAGCTTCGAAAAGAAAGTGAAATACATGTACCATAGAAGTATTGTTGACATTCAGAGTATGGAAATCCGTCCTTGAGATACACAAACCCCTGAGGTGTCAGTCTAGTGCCTTTTTTGGATATTACAAATCCAGAGCACATCAGTCAGGGATGTACTGTTATAATATTACTTTATCATTTTCTGGAAACATCAACAAAACCAGACTCACTGAGTAATAGTATTGAAAATTTATTTTAAAAATTGGATGGGTGTAACAAAATCATAATTTTATGACAAATTGCTTGAACGTTTTCTTTTTTTTTTTAAAGAAAAAACAGGAAATGTACATTGCTGAATCAGCAAATCCAGGTTCAAATTTTGATACAAGTACCATTGTCCTATCTTCATCACTTGATAAGTAACCAAGACACATCGTCGTTTCTTTGAAAGTCATTCACGGAGAACTTCAGAAAAATCTTCGCGGCAAGGTAATAACAGAAGTTTAATCTTCCCTTTGTTAGTTTCCTAATCCCTCGATGACTCAAATTTTGTAACTGTAATAAAAGCTTCACAGAATACAGAATCAGTTATATCTATACTATTTGACTCGAAAAAGTCAGTTTGGAGACCGTTTTTCCCCCGTCATTTTGAGGAATGCTCGTTTCTATCCTGAAAACCCGAGAAATTGCGTAGAAAAGAACAACACTTTTGATCCAGGGGTCGGCATTTTTTATATAGGTTTTTCAAGTCGATATGATCCATGCGGGTATCACTGACACCCACGCGTAAAGTGTGATTGTCCAAAAAGAAAATACCAAACATCTTATTTACTGCAGAATAATAAGACCTAGGTCAAACCCATTGGATCAATGGCACCACGCCATACACCAGAAAGATCTTTGTCGAGACTTGTGTTTCTTAAGGTGATGAAAGGATCCACTGACTCAGACGTGTGTGTATTTTGAAAACTTGACGTAACATCGCAGGCCGTCGTCTAAAAATCGAACCTAACCTAAATTAAATCAAAGACAAACCGCATGTGTGCGTTTATCGTCTTCTCGAAATATCCAAGAAAATACTTTAAAAATTCCTGCCAGATAAATTGCTGAATTATTATTTCTTGGTGCGGATTTTGATGACAGTAATACTTTTGTATCTTCATATATTCAGTTGATCAGCAACCAACCTCTTTCTGCATATGTTTGAAAATCACTAACCTTTGCATCTTACAGAAATCTGTGCCTCTTGGAAACGACAATAGTTCAATATTTGTCAGATCCATATAACTTTAATGACTGAAAGTTATTAGAAATTAATAACTGCAATAAAACATCTACGGGCAGACTTTCCATTGGGTCTCAAAAAATTTAGTTTGGAAAACCATTTTCTATCATTTTTATGCCTACTAACCTGTAACCTATATTAGGCAATTATGAAGAAAAGGACGATACATTTCATTTTAGGACGTAACCACAAAAGTAATTAACCATGTGGCCAGTGCCTGTCAGCTGTTGGCCAGTATGAATTAGGACTCCCTATAGCATGTGTGACAACTTGTCCATAAACTATCTCGTGCGCACGAGACAGTTTCTCTCGCTCGAGAGATGTTCATTTCGTTTGTAGATAGCTAATTCTACTAAGAAGGTGATAAGTACGTGCATCAAAACAAAAAGATATGATCTGTTGCTTAAATTTCCTTATGAAAACTTCTAATCGTTCTCTTTCTAAATTCGGAATAAAATAGAGGTCAGTGTGCAATTTTAATGTTAGAGAACTAAAATACCCCAATTTTCACTGGTAATTTGAAATTCAAAATGACCGCAAGCCCTACGTTGATTTGTTTAGGATTGTAAAACTTCAGATTCACAAGAAAAGACGACGTAATCCTCATTCACTCCACCAGCTTCGAAAAAAAGTGAAATACATGTACCATAGAAGTATTGTAGACATTCAGAGTATGGAAATCCGTCCTTGAGATACACAAACCCCTGAGGTGTCAGTCTAGTGCCTTTTTTGCTAGTACAAATCCAGAGCACAGTCAGGATGTACTGTTATAATATTATTTTATCATTTTCTCGAAACATCAAGAAAACTAGACTCACTGAGCAATAGTATCGAAAATTTATTTTAAAAATGTGTAACAAATCATAATTTAAAGACAATTGCTTGCAATTTTTTTTTTAAAAAAAACACCAGTAAATGTACATTGCTGAATCAGCAAATCCAGGTACAAATTTTGATACAAGTACCATTGTCCTATCTTCATCACTTGATAAGTAACCGAGACACATCGTCGTTTCTTTGAAAGTCATTCACGGAGAACTTCAGAAAAATCTTCGCGGCAAGGATATAACAGAAATTAAATCTTCCCTTTGTTAGTTTCCTAATTCCTCGATGACTCAAATTTTGTAACTGCAGTAAAAGCTTCACAGAATACAGAATCAGTTATATCCATACTATTTGACTACTAGTAAAAAAAGTCAGTTTGGAGTCCGATTTCTTTTCCCGTCATTTGGAGGAATGCTCGCTCATCTCACGAAAACTGGAGCAATTGCGTAGAAAAGAACAACACTTTTGATCCAGGGAGTTGGCATTTTTTATATAGGTTTTTCAAGTCGATATGATCCATGCGGGTATCACTGACACCCACGCGTAAAGTGTGAATGTTCGAAAAGAAAATACCAAACGTCTTGTTTACTGCAAATAAGACCTAGGTCGAACCCATTGGATCAATGGCACTGCGCCATGCACCAGAAAGATCTTTGTCCAGACTTATGAGTCTTAAGGTGATGAAAGGATCCACAGAAGTGTGTGCATTTCGAAAACTTGGCGTAACATCGCAGGCTGTCGTCTAAAAATCTAACCTAATCTAACTTTAATCAAAGACAAACTAAATGTGTCTGTTAATCGTCTTCACGAAATGTCCAAGAAAAGACTTTAAAAATTCCTGCAAGATAAATTCCTGGTGCGAATATTGATGCCTTTAATATTTTTGTATCTTCATCTATTCAGTTGATCAGCAACCAACCTCTTTCTGCATATGTTTGAAAATCACTAACTTTTGCACCTTACAGAAATCTGCGCCTCTAAGAAACAACAATAGCTCAATCTTTGTCAGATGCATATAACGTTAACTTTAACGACTGAAAATTATTAGAAATTAATAACTGCAATAAAACATCAATGGGTAGACTTTCCATTGGGTCTCGAAAAATTCTGTTTGGAACACCATTTTCTATCATTGTTATGCCTACTAACCTATAATCTGTATTAGGCAACTATGAAGAAAAGGACAATGCATTTTATTTATTATAGGACGTAGCTTTTTTAAGTCGATACGCCATGCGCTGACATTCATCCCATGTAGGCTTTTCAAGTCGATACTTCATGCGGGCGTTATGATAATAAACACGTTTCAGCAAGGCCTACCCGCAGCATGATGCGAAACTTGACATATTTCAACGCTCCACACAATATTGGGGAACCTCTTACATTTTTTAAATACCGTTTATTTACATTACATACGGTTCCTTTAAACAAGTATTTTGGAGAACAAGCAGTGTTGAATCTTAGGTATCTTTCGGGAAAGAAAAATGGCCAACAAAGATCGCCAAATACCAACTTGAACTGATTCGTTATCTCTAGTTGGTAGAGCATCCGAACTGAATTCGGGCGACGTCGGTTCGAATCCTACATGGGTCATTTTTTCAATGCCCCAAAAAGTTGATGTGTTGAGACAATCAAATGTGTAGTTGTGTGCTTTTCGCATTAGTTTATGCATATATTTCCACGCTACACACAACATTGGGGGATGTGTTACATTTGAAAAAATAAAAACAAAAAACCATTCTATTATATATTATATATAATATATATATATATATATATATATATATATATATATATATATATATATATATATATATATATATACATGGATGTATGTGTGTTTGTTTGTTTGTTTGTTTGTTTGAATAAACTTGTGAGGAAAATCGCATAATCTATGTCTTATGTATGTGTCGGATTTGAACCAGCCCCTTACTCGGTTTGAATTCTCTGCCGGCTGATCAGTTCTTGTTCTATTTGTATCAAACCACCAACGTATACAACATCTGTTTAAGGTAACTTTTGACTTCTTTCACCAGTTTCATCTGAAAAGTAAATTTTGTTCAAATATCCATAAGTTCCGGTTGGTGCAAAGTTCCAAACAAGTTTCAGATAAACTATATATGAGTGATTAGCACTCAGAAAAAGAGAAGAAAATGGACGTAAACGTGACTTTTAGCACTGTATACATCACTCTTTCTCATGATGATGTCATGAATGTCCTCAATGAAATAATTTATAGGTTTTCCTCCACCAAAACATTCTTAATGAGGAAATTGTTGAAAGCCCTTATCGTTTACAACAAGCTACCTCACCGTTTGAGGCTAATTCATAGGAATGAACGCTTGTTTGATTGTGACGTGATTGTGTTGTTTACACGATGGTGGGGAGTTCGACAGATCTAACCTCGATGTTTTCCCTTGGTCTCTCCTTTTAAAATGTGAACATCGTTAAGAAAGGAAATCCACCTCTCTTACCGAAGACTTTGCCAACACACATCCCACCTTCGATGATGAGATTGATGCTCAGAAATGTGACGTTCACACTTTGATGCTCACATATTAAAACAAAAAACTCTGAGTCCAGTTGAACTCGACTTCATCATTTAAACAGCAATGTCATCGATCAACGAGCTTTCTCTGCCTGTCCCTTACAAGTTGCCAGCTAATAAACTCACAGTATATTTTTATAGGTACAGATTATCCCAAAAGGATGCGGGATCTACACCCACATGAAAAAAAAACATTGTTTGAATGAATAGTTTCATTCCAACTTGAAAAAAACAAAACTCTTGACACAAGCGTTAAACTGTTTGGTATGAAATTAAATGTGAGTATATAAAGTGAGGTTGATAGTCACATTTGATGCATTACGATGATATTACCACTCCAACAGTCGTCTGGCTATGGGTTCCATGCTTCTGATTCCATATCACGTCCATGTCCATATTTTTTAAATCATTCTTCAATGACCTGTTCCACCTCCGATTGGGGTTTTAAACACTGAAAAACGACACCCAGCGTGGGAAGGACTTACATTATTACATCATTACACCGTCACGTCATTGGTTTTATCAAACAAAACTAATCGAAAGGGAGAGGAAGTTAAAAAAAGTGAGCTGTGACTTAGTTTCTCATTCAATATTGAAACGGAATATAAAAATAACATAACCTTGGTGATAATTGTTATATGTAAATTCACACGTCGAGAGTACTGACCCCAATGCAAGGGCACTTTTGTGCCAATAAGGGACTGGACAGAAGTTAAGTTACAGGGGGAGGGCCGGTGTTTTTTAAAATGACGCTGTGCGAAAATAGTGACCTTTCAAGAGTGTTTGCGCAAAAAAATAGTGACCCTCTCAATTTCCATGCGCAAAAAGTGGCCTCCCCTTGCGTGTAACAACTTTGGTAGTGGAAAAGTGTTTAATAGTTTACCCCTAGACTACCATGAGAAGGGAATTAATATTTTAGGGTTAAATTCCAATATCATACTTGTTGTTCTCATCTGGTCTTTCAAACACCCTATTCTAATCAGGTACATTTATATCAATTGTCAAACATTTAAAAACGCACAGATTTAGCTAGTTTTGTATTGTAACAAAAATATTCAGTTTCCTCATGGACTATGATGTATAGTGAATCAACATTTTGGTGAAATTCCAGCATAAAATTTCTTGTACATATGCACTAGTAACCACTCTATTCTGACCAAGTACATTTATATCAATTATCACACATCTATAAATCATTCTGAACAAGTACAGTTATAATATTTATCGAACATCTATAAATCCACAGATATTGCTAGTTTTACTTTGGAAAATATTGTTCATAGTTTTTTCGTAGACTTACATGTATTGTGCATCAACGTTTTTTGGCGAAATTTCAAATTCAAATTTCTTGTACACATATGTACTTGTGACCACCCTATTCTTATAAGTACATTGATATCAATTATCAAAGATCTATAAACGCAAAGATATTGCTAATGTTATATTGGAAAAAATGTTCAATTTTTTTTCTGTAGACTACCATGTATAGTGAATCAACATTTTTAATGGAATCCAATAATCAAATTTCTGGCATACACATGTACTTTTTACCTCCTTCTTCAAGCAAAGTATATTTACATTAATCAATCAAAGATATATAAATGTACAGATATAGTTTATTTTGTTTTGCAAAATCGTTAATATTTTACCTAATATACTCCAATGTATTATGATTTGATATTTTTGGATGAAGCACAATGTCGGCCACATTCTGCTTGCCTTCTTATAGTTGTGATTTTTGCGCGAAAAATTGTGACCCATCCCCAAAAAACGCTGGCCCTTGCCCCCACCCTGTAATTTCTGTCAAGTCCCTAAGATTACTTTATGTACAGTTTCGTTCGAGAACTGCATTGGTCATTATTTTGGCACCACATACCCATCCTGGGACTAAGTTGCCATCTCTTGGACCATCAAAAGTGATGCGTTTGATTGGTAATAAAATTGTGGCAAGCAGGGACAAAAGAAAGTGGTTGGTTGGTTGGTATAGGTAGGTTTCAGAAGCGTGGCTTGCGGATAGATGTGAGTGTATCGACAAAAGTGTGACATCAAAGCAGCGGAACTGCATTGTTTGGGTGGACAAACGATGTCAATGACATGGCAACAACCCGCATTTACCCAAGATTCAAGCATTACAAAAATTGAAGGACAGGCTGAGAGCACTTTCACAGACTGTTCCATGGGTTAACGGGATGGCCACCTGCTGGGATTCCTCAATTGCCTCCTCGGGAATTTAACCAGCAGCAGCCGCTCAGTGCGCACGTTTCATGTCGTTCGCATCCGCTCTGAGGGCGATTCATTAGAGCGAAAATTAGAACAAGATTTCATCTTTTGTCTCAGAAGAGACGTATCGCGATTCTGCTTACACTGTGTGTGTCTGTCCCCATATCACCCCCGCGCGTGTGTGGTATAGTCCTTCTCCTCTGTCCACTAGGCGCAACGGAAAGCCGGCTAACTGGGCTGTGCGAGGCTACATTCAGTACGCCCGTGCATCAGCTGCGACGTCGGAATATCAGCAAGGTCCGTCGGCATTCGGACTCCACACAAGATAATTAACAAAGGCAGTACCTGCAACTCATCAAGACTAGCATCTTGCTTTTGGCGGAGCCGAAGCTGTGAGAGAATATTACCTTCACGGTAGAAATGGCGCTGATAGTGTGGTTAATAACGGCGATCGCAGTTCACACGTACACACAAGGTGAGCCCTTTGATAATTTAAGGGAGGGGCAACGTACGGCTCGACTACAGTTGAGGACATCTACCTGTGAAAAAGTGAATGCTAACGGAGCCCGACTGTTCTTACAGCGGATCACCGATGATTTCAATACACATCATATTTCATCTTGAATACAAGGAAACCAATATCTTACTGTCAAACTGAATGAGACTAAATCTGTAATGTACAATGTATACATTTCATGGTCGATCAAAACACTCCGAGCGCAGTAACTTCCATGGGTGTATCCCTATATACTACCTTCCATTCCGTCTGCGACAAAATCTGATTTTTTTTCCTGAATCATTGTACATGAGTGGGCGTTTAGGTCGTCATTGAGAGACGTTATGGATGTCCGTGCATCACTGATAGGAAAAAAACACACAAACAAGGGATAACAACTTAAAAAAGAAAAGAAAATGTTGCTTAGCATAGCCCTGTTTCTCTTAGGTGTTGTATATTGATGAAAGACCGTCTGACTTCGTCTTACTGTTGTTCCGTCTTCGATTAGCCTCGGCAAACAAGCACGATATCGCTGAAATCTTGCTCGGGTATGCGGCCCGTGCAGTTTAGCATTCTGCTATAATAAAGAGCTTGAACACGGATTGAATGTGGAAATTGCTCTTGTTTACCCACAATGCAAACGCTAAATAATCACCAAAGTCGCCAGTCACTGCCATTAAAATGGCGGGGGTTAGAGGTGGATGCTTTGATGTAAACACCGCCCCAACTATCTCAATCAGTCCATGTGGTTGCTTTTGGGTTGGTTATTGTTAGACGCCTGTATATTAAAACACAATTGATTTCAGTTTATGAGCATTCATGGCGGAAGGCAACCTGCCACAAAATGTCATTTTATGCTATTTGCACACTGGGAATATGGTCCCGCGACTGGAATATTTATAATCCAGAATTTTTTTACAATGAATGTGCAATACTGATGATAAAACGCACTGTGCAACCTGCATGCTCTGAAGACACAAAGTCAAAGATTTAAAGGCGCCCTTGAAAATCCCCGGTCGTTGCATTAATGAAAGCGCTCATCAACACTTTGTCAATCTTTTGTTCTCCACTCAACAGTTGTTTGTTAAATAAATTTCCTGATAGATAAAGTTCATAATAAAGTGGGGCCTGTAAGAAGATGCATCGTGTTTACACACAGATGCATACCAACGAGTTGCGACAGAAATTTATCGCATCCTACGTTTTAATGCACTAATCTCATTCACGAAACACGTATATAGGGCACTTCGCATGTCCTTAGCTTCAGAGAGTTATGCCTCGGTTGCCAAGGCGATGAGAGACGAACCCAAGTCCCATGCAAGTAGGACATTCAGTCGGGCACATGGCCCTATGTTTACGACCCGTTACGTCACCCCCACGAGTCTGAATATTCGGTGACAGAAATGATAATATCTCGAAGGAGAGTCTGCATTGATGAAGAGAAAAATGGATAAACAATGTACTATCTATTGTTCAGACTCCGATGATCAATGTTCTCGTTTTTGCATAGACAGATAAGAAGGTATGAATATGGATAATGTAGGGAATGAGTCATTTGACAGTGTCCGCAATATAAGAGGACAAGTGTACAGCATATACATTCTCTTAATGACCTTGGGGCGCTAGTCTCGCACAACCATTGTACGAGCAAGTAAGATCAAATTATCCAGGGGTAGTATCATTATGATAGAACTTTTAATGTATAAACGCCCTTATAAAAAATCCTTCAATTTGTTTCTGCCAACGGTATGCTAATTCAAGTAAAAATATCCAAAAGGATTTTTAACTCAAATCTTGCTAGCAAAATGTATGCCTGCACGTTTGAGTCAGATTTTGGTTGCCATGGTGATCTTACTGTTTTATAAGTTGTTGAGTCATCCTTCTCGACCGTGTGCGCGGAAAGTCCTACCGCGCATACAGTATGGAGAATGTAATTTCATATGGATGACGTCACCGCATGCGAAACGGTAAAGGATATTTTGATCTTGTGTCGACACCCAGTTATTATTCTCTGTAACCCAAATACGCCCAGATGTTTTGGCTTGACGTAATTTTACGTGGTTTTCAACGACGACTATCATCGTATCATATTCTACTGATTAGATTATGCAGGGGAAGTATTATCGTTTTTAGTGTTTTTTTGAATATTCACGATCAACTTCGGCGAGCGTTCATATATTAAACAAACGCGTTTATGGCGTATGCATGGAAGTGTGAATACGCACAGTTAACTAGCAATCAAATGAAAACATTAGACGGAAGTGTAGCAACATATTTTAACCAGTCTGAGGTAATTTTGTTCTGATACGTAATTTGACAGTTCCCATCATCTTCAAACATGGATTAAAACGGCCGTTGGATTTTCTTGGAAAACTGAATTCGATATTGTTGGCAAGTGTCAATGACGATTTGACATACATTTCTGTAGGAGTGTTTCTGTCATGTTAACAGGCTGTGAAAATTAGGCCCGGAAAAGCTGGTAATTACACATTAGTACTGGCATGAAAGAAGTGAACAGAATTGCAAACGTCACAAGTGAGATCGCTCTTTCTGGGATGACTCGCTAAAAATCTATTTTGGAGGCGAGAGCTTGTCATATGTCTTGGGTGAATACACTTGTGATGAGAAAGTAGTATCGTGTATGGGATCCTCTAACGCTTTTCTCGGTCACGGTGTTATCGTGACTCGTCTGAAAACTCGGAGACCAAGAAACAACATGTCGGTTATCAAACTTTAGGGAGATTAATTGTCACATGATTGTAGTGCGTATTGCACAGCAGTGTAATAAGCTTAACACGTTGTCATCATCATGACGATCTAACTACCCGCTGATGACACCTCGGTCATGGGGATATGCGTTGTGGCCCGTTGTGTTTGGTTCACCGATACGGTCATAAACATACTAGTTTCGGGGTGAATAAACTTTGGTAGTGCACCCCAGGGTGTCGTAACAATAGGTCGCCACAGAATTTCGTCTACATTTATGACCCCATTGATTACAAAATGAATGTGCAAGCAACACCGTTATAGGTGATATTGAAGATAAATATTACATACATACATACAGAACATTTCGAACTCAAAATTATGAAATACAACATGACATCAGGCCCTCTTATCCAACATGGGGCCTTCTTTTCTGCGTAGCTATGTTAGAGGTGTTGATTCTTTCATGGGGAGTCCGTGACTGGAATTTATTTGTGGAAAATATCTCACAGGGCAGGAGGGTCTCAAGAACAATATATCGGCGAGTCGTCACTTCATTCATAGTGACATCACAGCATCGCCTGGAATTAATGACAAATTGCTCGGTTAATTGGGTAAATTGTTCGAAAACGAAATATTTAAACGACAGAATTAGTGGCCAAACATGATAATAATTGGTGATCGAAATGACAATTAACAGAAAATGCTGGTACGAGAAAACAGCATGACATGGCTACACAGTCCGGGAGAACTTCTAATCATGGAAACCCACAGGAACCGAAATATGGCAACTGAAAACCGAAACCAAATGGAAACGGTATCAATTATCCAAGGCCGCGATTTAGCATTATTTCTAATGATAAACATGAATCGTTACAATTATGTCGTGTCTGGGGCACTGTACCAGTTACATAAACTTTGCACAGGAACGAAAATAATTGCCGGATGATTGGCAATTTCCCATCTACTCATTCATCACCCAGGTTTTCGATTTTTATATTTTAGAACTTCACGTGCTGCAGCTTTACTTGGATTTTTGTTTTTTAATGGAAGCGACGTATACGTTTATTTTGATGAGTTTCCACCATTTTTATCGTGTTTGCAAACACAATGTGATATTCTCCGCGCTGACTATCTGTAAGTGATGTCGATTTCTAATGTCATTGTTTACTGCCGAATTTGGTCCGGACTAAAATTCACTTTTAAAAAATAACATTGCATGTTGTAAAGACTATGTTGTGCTATAACTTTTTTTTCTTATACGCTGACAATGTAGTTGTTTCATAGAATAGATTTTAATAAAAAATTAAAACACTATCAAACGTTACACCCATAGACCCAATAACTGTGCAGTATCTTTGACAATTGTTGCCGAAACTTTGCCCGTGTGTCAAGTGTACTCCACGTGTATCAACATCAACAACAAATTAAAGAAAAATCAACCCGCAACAGCAACTTTCAGTCAACATATGTCCCTAATGTTACATGTATCACACGTCTGCACGATATTATGCAAATGTAAAACAATAAAAATTCTCTCCAAGTGGACTAATTACCCCACAGAGGAGACGTCTGGTGATGTTAGTTTTCAACGTCGCACGGTCCTTACTTATTGCCACAGTATATTCCCGCCCAGGTATTGTCAAGCTAAAACGTCTAAAGAGTTTGTTTGACACATTTCGACGCCATTGTACGAAAAATGACAAACACAATTAATTCAATGACATTTAAATTCTTGAAAAATGAATGTTTTCAGAAGAAAAACGATCATGAGGAGTGTCTCTCGCTCAAATGCTACCGGAAAGCGCATTTTAATAGCTATACTGAGGTCATTATACGAAACTTATATAGAGTTCACCTCGCTTAGGAAAGTGCCCATCGTAACGGTTGATATGAATTACATTCGTCGTTTATTTTAATCCCAGGCGATCATTATTCCGTGAGGCAATAACTAACTCAATTTTCATGGTTCGCCGAGGGCAACTTAGCTCGAATCACGCCCAGGCTTGCAAGGTACCAAATCGTTCGAGAGAAAAGAGTGCCAGCCGCCTCACTGTGCATACCTAACATCATGAATATTAAAACTCATATCGGGTGTCAACTAATTGATTGTAGGGCTCAAAAATTTTAAGCACCTCAGCGTGAATTTTGGCTCTGACTTTCGAAAACATGTTTAACACCGATATAGAGCTGACACAGACCGATGTGACGGTTGAGTTTCGTGTTATTGCTTTTTACAGTCAGACTTTTGGCGTGTGAACATAAATATCGTAAGATTACCACACCGAACATAACAAAATCATGTTACAGTGTTCCTCTAAATGTTTATAGCAACACCCGTTACTTCACATCACCGGATCGCCCATGTGAACAAGTTTCGGGTTTATCCGAAACGACGCAGCGTATCGCACATGAATCACCATCCCACGGTTGGACCTTTGCTCTCCTTCGACACGGGGTTCTGTTGCACTATTTGTTGTTTTAGCATTTGAAACCGAAGCCCGACTCCTGCAGGGTTTCCCGAACATGTGCGGTTGCGTCCTGGAGTGCTATATTTGCAACTGCCTGACGCTGTTTATAGAACCAATGCGGCCATTCATACTGTATTTCATATCTATTCCGAGTGAATTAATTTGCAGTACGGTGTTACATCAGAAACTCCCCGTTGAGCCGTTTGTACTCCGAGTCCTAAATTGTGTTATTTGATTTACTTAAGATTTTGAGGAAGAAAACTTCTGGCTTATGATTATTAAATATTTGTTCATGATTCCGTTGACTTTACCGTCTACAATGATATAGAGAAATAGATACACCGCATGCTAACTGGTGTTTAAATCAACCGTCTGAGATCAGATATCGACGAGTCCACTCTATCGTTTTTATTGGCCATATTTCTTGATAAAGGCAAACAAACAGACGCTCGGATAGACAGACAGACGGGCGGACTCTGCAATGCAGACTGATTTGTAATAAATATGCCACGGATAGAAAATTTGTGGCATAATTCATGAGATTGTGGAGGGATTTAATCTACTGCTACTTCGAGTACTTTTGTGACGGCAGTGCAGGATCACCTTAAAGATCCTGTGGCTGTAACTATTGATGATTGCCATCATACTATGTTTGTTTTGCGTATATCAATTGCAAGACTTTGTTCAAACCCCTAAAGCATATTGAAACGCCTTCTAGTTTTTATTAGTAGCTTGTCAGTGCAGTGTCTTTACACGTAAAATGCACCCCTCTTGTTCGCCTACATTTTGAATTCTAGTCCGGACCGGAATTCAATGGTCAACAATGACAATATGCAGTCTATATAAAAGTACAGGCTGAGTTGTCAAGCTGAATGTTCTGTATCTGAACATACGTTGGGGAGTAGATCATATTAAAAACAACAACAACAACAACAACATTGATAAAAAAAATCATAAAAATTACAGGTATTGTTCATTAAACAGTGCTTTTTGCTGAAAATTTCATGTTTTGAGGTTCATGGGGGGCATCTCACATCGACTTTGCATAACTTGTTCAACCGTTTGAATTTAAAGTGTTCAAACATATATTTTAAAATATTATCAGCGCCTCTTATATATCTGCTTTTGTACATTCATATATTGTTTACAGAGTTCATTCGAAGTTAAAGTTCGATCAAAACCAGAAAGTGATCTAAAATGGCTTTCGGCAGGGAGTGTTTACTTTCGTATTTCGTAAAACTTTTTTTCTTTAATGGAAAAACTGTTAATTATGATTGTCATGATATGTGCGTAACCCCAAAAATTTTTGAAAGGGTGTTCTTTGTGAATAGAGATAGAATAAATTTTATGTTTAAAAGGTCCGAATTATGGTCGTTATTCTCTTATCTTCCAGCACAAACAAGGTTATCTCGTTGACTAATGGTGTTTCCTTGCGCGTTTATCGCCTGCAGTGAATTTTCACATTGGAGCAGGACGCATCAATAAATTTTCTTGTTTACGTCTTCAGAAGGACGTAAGTTTGACTGTCGTTGTGATTTTGACGCCTCAATCACGTGGCAGGCAGCTGTCAGTTAAAGGGACAAAATCGATTATTTTTGCGGAAGAACACTTAATGACCCAAGGAAGGCCTTTTAAAATCAACCATTATATGAAATAATGTTCAAGAAAGATACGATAGGTGTAAATACAACCTCCTATTGCCGCGTCGCCATACGCAATTTGAAGGACCAGCTGTTAGCGGTTGGCTCCGAGTCGTCAAGAAATATTTCTTGTCATATGAGTTACCTCATCTTTTGCCTAATACCAACAATCATCTACATTGAAGATTTATTTCGTAAACCGGAGTCTTTCAGCATATTTCGAGATATATATATATCTATATTTCAAATAATAATTAACCTGACCGCTGAACAGACTAACCATGTAGACAAGAGGAGCGACAGTCTCCCTTAAGCTTGACTTCTGCCGTAGTGGTTGATTCTGGCAGAGATCAACCATAATCGTTATTATCTTTGTAGCCCCCGGCAAAGTTCACTTTCCTTGTGGACAACAATGATCCTCTAACGCACTTAACTACATACACACCCCGAAACTGTTACCGCCGTGTCTGGTTGTGTTTTTTAAAATGATTAGCCGTATCATACATCAGTAGAGGCGAATCTAGAGCGATGTTTCCACATGCGACCTGTGGAGGTCAAATGCATCACAGGCGCGCAATCTTTCGCCTGAGGGTTAAGTCAAAAATTAGCTTAGACGATAGGGTAACTTTTAGTAAATATTGGTGCCAGAGCCCTTTGGTCGCGGCTTAAGTGATTGCAGTTGGAAATATCAGATCTCCCTGGGTGAGATCAAGTGTGCGTGTGTGTGTTTATTTTCCGCGGGTCATGCCACCGAATGCCGAGTGGCAAAACATATTGGATTAGACATGACATTGCTGACTTCAATTGATATCGAATTTTATTTCCTGGACACCTGCACCTGGAAATTCAAGTGAATTGTAGGTGCTGATCTTATGTACTGATTCAATCAGACTTTCTAGGACATCCCGTCTGCATCCGCAAAACAATTCAACATCCTTTGAAAGTAATGGTCCATGGCTATTTTGCATATAGAGAGTCGACCTTAGTTTTGCAGCATTGATCTATACTTCTACTATATCTATACTTCGAGTGCCATATGCTTTAACTTCTGTGTTAGCCAATGCTTTCACCTTCTGAAAGTAATGATTCGTGTTCTACTCTTTAAATCGTATTGAAATTCAGTCGTTACGTTTATATCCAATATTGTTGTTGTTAGTCCGGACAATATTAGCAATTTCATCTAGCCTTTAATCTAGTCGAGACTTCATCTGACAGTCTTCACGATAACATCATATCGCATATAATACACAGTGCGTCTTATTTGCCATGCTAAAATTTGTCGTTTAACAAAGTTTCGTTAGAAGAGTATGAAATGTATTTGCGTCAAAACTAACGAAAACAGTAAAAGTCGTTCAATTAAGCTATTCGAATATGATACGTCGAATATACAGTAAGGCTAGGTAACGGTTACTGTGAAGTTGTTTGTGCCACACTTCATGGACACATTACACTATTAAATAGGAGACGCCATCGATGGTAAAATAACGTCATTGTACTGATTTGTGTCAAGTGTGAGATGGGCTTGCAAGTACACATATAGAGAAAAGACACATGATTGTAATAACAACTTTCGGTGCAAAGCATAAGTGTAAGCCAATGTACGTCCAGATTCCAGAGGGTTTTTGCACATACTTATGCGCACTGTGGCATTCAGCACTGGGAATGCATGTAAGTAAGGCATGATTTTTTGGGGGGTAATATTTATGGCTGTGTGACAAAACCTCTACGATGTTATTTGTTAACACTGTCAAACATGCTATAAAGTTGCAGCCAATCACTTATAGACCATATTGTCGCAAAAAGTTTGTGAATACACCCAGATTTGGTCACGTGATTTCTACTGAGAGAAGAGATGTGAGATACTTATTGATAATTGATATAGTAATTTATAGAAAATCCTGTCTGTAACCAAGAAAAAATATAAATTGACTTGGCAAAATACGGAGAGACGGGGAAGATGAATGCCACGGTACGAAAGATAGAAATTACTTCAACGTGCCAAATGTCCTTTCACAATGTGAGCTGAACTAGTTTAAATTACAGCAAGCATTTCCTGCCAAAGCAAGTTTCAGATGTCATTTATTGAAGTTTCGCAGCGTCAGCTTGTATCTGTTGTTGTACATACAGATGTTGACAGGCCTTGCAACAAATTAAGATATTACTGGGCAAGCGCCGTCAACTCAGCGGCACAGCGGGGAGACAGCTCAGTCCTTCGCTGGGTAGGTGACGCTAATTTGCTGCGACATCACGCTGATAGGCGTCTGCAATAGTAGGTTAGATTATCGGATGTGCCCAAGAGAAATAGAAATATCAAATTGCACATCCTTTATCATTTTACTTCTATGAATTACTCGATTCTGAGTGATAAGCTTTCATATCATGTTGTTCGGTCCTCGCTGTCGTCTTTCATTGACAAACATGATGGTGTAATTCTGCCTTACTGCAGTCTGACCTTTGTTTGACCTAGAACTTGCTCTAAAAATAAATGATTCATCATGATAAAATTAAACTTATTTTTCAAGGTAGAATGCTAAACGGCGACAGATATTTGGACTATTTTAAAATTATAGTTTTTTGGTCTACCACTTGTAGGAGCTCATTATTTAGGCTTATTGAGTATATAGAACTTTTCACCGTCTTAGCTTTATGAAAATCGAAAATTTAAATTTTCCCTATTGATTTAACACAGGGATGGCGGCCATTTTGAATTTCGAGTGTCGTTAAATATTGAGCACTTTGTTTCTCTGGTACCGAATTATGCAAGTTGATCCTGATTTTTATTCACGACTTCGAAGAGGAATGTTTTCCTTACGGAAGGTTTGGGCTAGAGTTTAAATCTCTCACAATTTCTATGCGCGAGCTACCTTTAATAGCTATTAATAGGAATTAGACCGCACACCAATTTGCGATTTTGTTTATCTTTTCCTCGGGGTTAGAAACCACAATAAGAAAACGAAAGAACGATATGTCATATTAATCTATTTTACCGACAGCTTTTGTTTCACATGAGTCTTGATAAGAGCATAATTTGTAAAAACAATGTATGACCTTTGTCCGTCTCCGAACAATACTGTCAGAGTGAAAGGGTCAAGAAACCTGTTTCATCAGCAATTATTGAATATATAGATCAATCAATAATTAGTCAATCAATCATTATTCAATTGGTGAAGTGATCATCATCGACTAATTACTAAACGGTAATTATCATGTAAATGTAAAAATATAATTAGATTTAATATATATTTCGCAGACCTCTGCACGTAGGATACAAGCGCTAGCGGTTTGAAATCAAGTCTAACTTTGGTAACACACGTGAAAAGGATGGTCACAAATTGTGCAAGTGATAAGAGACGATTGTTCGTTGTGAATAGACGGCAGCTGCCGCCTTCAAACAATTTAAGACTTGTCTTTTTACGTCCGCTTCTAGGATTTGTTGACATTTCTTCAATACTCTGTATTCTATTCATAAAAAAGGGTCACTCATCCGGAGGAATGGCCTGCTGACTTCTGTAAAATTTTACAGTCGACGGAAAACTGCTTTAATCTGAACAGTCTATGCATGAAGGTGGATGAATCACAAACATGGCTAGACATATCACAGGCTTAGCTGACCTCTGAATGACCTATTAGTATACATTTCATCGGAGCTGAGGTGAGAGATCGAATAACACGCATGGGTTGGTGAACCATCGTTGTTTAGATTCGCTCGGCGGGCTGAAATTCTCAGCAAGGTTGATATGCTGACCCCCGACCCTGAAAGTCGCTTTGTCGACAGCCACAATTAAGACACAAGTCACACATCACCGGATGATGCCCTCGCAAGTGTGGTACAGCTGATTTTATTTGAAGAATTGAAGTAATACTGAAGGCATTTTCCCTCGGAATTGCCAGTCTTCCTGCCAATGGGATATTGCGGATATCTAATAAAGCAGCTTTCATGAGTCGTGTGAAATTACTGACAGTCAATAGCTTATGGTGCACAGAGTGCCAGGCTGTTAGCCGTGTCTTCGCACATTTGCTAATTTCGATGCTTGTCACTTAACGTTCTATGATGAAAAGCAAATTGGATTGGATATATTATAGAAGAAACGATGTGCTTTCATCAAGTTTTCATTTTTATCATACAAGAAGACTCAAAGGTCTGAATTTCTTTTGTAGTTTGTAGACATAAGAATACCCGTTTCTCAGAGATTATGTAGGCCCAGTTACAACGAAATGGCCGTTATATCGCTTTACATCAACAACAAATATTTTTGACAGAATGGGCGACTAAATTTCACATTATTAGCTTCACCTTGAATTCCAAAAGCTGGTTTGCAGCATTCAAGCGGAGATAATAATTGGCACAAGTTTCATCGGATTATATTGCGTTTCTGCGAGCTTGCGAATGCTCAAGTACCCCACGCCCACAGGTTTTATGTATTTGCATGCATGGCAGCCAAATTTGAGTGGCATCCGTTTATACCTTGTCAAAACTTGCACGTGCAGGCTCTATTTAGAAGTAATTGTAGACACATCATCAACTAATAACATTCAAATTATCTAAATTTGCAATTCTATGCTAAAATCAAAATACTGCAAGCACTTTGTAGCGTATGGAACTTTTTAATATCATATCTTTAATATAGTTGAAATGTGGTTTTAGAAGAGCATCTAGTTTAGTCTGCTGCATTTGATAAGACATGAGTCCATAATTACGTAAGAATAAGTTGTGGGTCTGTACTCGAAAATACGTATGCTGTCATGTAACTATTATTTTGCAACGAAAGCCGACCTTTCAGGTGTACGTGTCTGAGTTTATATTCTGTGGTCACAATTGTTCTAGTTTTAATTTCTTCATTGAGTAAGATAGGTCCATGGACCGTTTTAATTAAACCTAAACACGATACGACTGTACACCACTTAATATATTCTATTTTGTTCAAAAATCCAATTTGAACCGCTTGAAGTACAAAGTAAACATGCAGCAGATATATTTAGCATTGGAGTTAAATGTACTCCAGATAATTTCGTTGACCCTTACTGATTCAAAAGTCGTCCATATTCGCTCCTCCTCCTCCATAATAATAAAATTTTGTATTGTTTTGCTTTTTTCAGTCGTTCAGTAGCTATTCTTGTTCCTAACACCTGCAAAGTTGATACGATAATGCAACATTTTTAGGTATATCATGACCCATGCATATGGACACGAAAGCTTAAATAATAGAACTGATCTGGCCAGTTTTTTATAATTAAAAAACTGGCCAGTAGTTTGCTTAAACAAAATAATGATTTATTTTCTTTAAGCAAACTACTCTCGTATGTAGAACAATTACCGCAACTGTTATCTCTTTCCCCCTGACTGCAAAATACTTTCTCTTCCTCTTTAACAGTGCAAGTCAACTCTATATATCAAGCACATTAATTAATCCCTGCTGATGAAGACTTGGGGACTTAGGGGTTAGTCTCCGTCTGTCCGTCGGTCTGTACGTGCGTCGGACCAGAGTTGTTTTTTAGACATCTTGGCCCGACTTTATCGAAACTTCTTAGCAAACTTTGAAAGCAAAATATACTATAAGATATATACGTGTAAATTTGTTTTGCGATGCGATCCGAAATGACGGCTGGGTCAGGTTGTCACTAGAGTTTTTGGTGTCTGGAGCCATGAGATAACATTTGTGCCTCAACTTATTTTGTTGTAATGGACTTGTCACTAGTGCAATAAATGCTTGTCAATCTGTTTGTCATTGTGATTGTCTACCTAACAGCACCTTTATCAAGAAAAGTTGGACGTCCAGAGCCACCAGAGTTACATGACTCTCTTCGAACTTGGCAAAAATATAACGCAAAATAAAATGATACAAAATCGACGTCAATATGTTTTGCTTTTTAATCTCAAATGTCCGAGCAAGAGGCATTTTTTGTCAAAACTGTTGATGTGTAGAGCCATTGAACAAAAAATAACCCGATATTGTTAAAACTTTGCTTAAGTACAGTGTCTAATGATATATAAATGCCAGATGATTTATTTTGCAATATCGTCTTTTTTATTATAAGGTGGCATCATGTATTTTGTAATGAAATGTTCAAGTCCAGGGATGTTACCGATGATTATTTCATTAAAACTTGGCCAAATGACAATATGCTAAGGCTTAAATGTACACGTGAATTTGTTTCACGATGCAATAAAAGATGGCCATTTCATTATGATTTTTAATGATCAAGCCTATCACATAGACATGCATCGTTTGCTTCGATTCAAACTTAGCACAAGTTGTGTCAACAAAGGCGTTACTGCTATAAACTCGTTGTACCGTATGCGCGTATGCGTACATTTTAAACAACCGTTAAATGGCTAATTACTAGTGGGGACTATGTCATTGACGATGACTTTTTTACATGATACGATAATTATGAATCATGCAACTTATTTGGGAATATTATGACGTTTATATGACTACACAGACACCAGAGGGAATTCGCCGAATAGTGAGTGAGCGCTCAGTGACGTCACATTTCAAACGCACTGTTTTCACTGGGTGTTCACAGGGGACTCTACGATTAATTATTCAAGACTGCTATAACAAATTAATCTAATGCTATAATTCAGTATAGTTCCAGGGTGAATTGCTTGCAAACGACACAATGTCCGTCTTTTCTAGCTCTTTTGCATCGACCATCGTCTCCTGATTGTGTGTAAGCAGAAGGTTCGATGATTGGTATAAGTGGAAGTCACTGCCTATTGTGTGGCCAGCTAGTTTACTATGTCATCAGATTGTCAGCTGACTTGTTTGTTTTCCATTACATGTATTCTCAAACAAGGCTACGCATGCCCTCTGAATTGAAATGGTGAAGTCGCCCTTCAAAGATGGTTTGAAGAGGATTAGTTACTGGCAGACGACTAAATTTGGCGCCACATTATATTTCGAAATCCTGTCAGTGCAATAATATACGACAGCGTATTTTCACCAGAAAACTAGCCAGTAAATCAGTATTGCCTAAATTATATGTCTCTTTTCGTGTTCTTCATGCCAACAGTAGGCAGTAGATACATTGAAGGGATAAACCACTACATTCTTAGGGAGGTCACAAATTTAAAAAATATGCATTTCAAAAAAGTGTTCCAAAATACATCTCATTTCGCTGCTTTTACCAAAACAATTTACATCGAGTGGAAAGATAAAGATATTTGAATTTTGCAGGAAGATGGATTTTTTTTTCAGGACAGGGCTGTATACCCTACGCACACTGAATCGTCTAATAACTTGAAAAAAAAATCCATTTCACCATTCTGACCACCCTTTCCAATATCTACTGGTTCATCCCATTGCGAGAGTCAGTGGCTCACGGAACACAATATCGTGTCAAATAGTAAGTTACTCGTCAAAGAGATAAATGTTTACTTTGACCTTGTGTACAATTGTCCATTGTGGAGGGTTATATACCTCGCTGTAATTTTTGGAATCACCAAAAGTAGGTCTACTCCTGGCAGAGTGTAAATAGCGTTATGAAACGCAATTAGCATCAACAGCAGACTTATGTATGAATTTTCAGCATGTTCATTTCGACGGGACAGGAAACGAAATCTATTAATCTTCTACGTCCCTCTATTAACGCGAATGGCTCAATGGTAGTCCATTATAATTATGAAACCGTAAACAATTATTTTATTGTACAAAACTGAAACTGTTAAATCAGCGGTGATATCATCTGTCATGGTACAGAATTTTCAGGGGCGTGATGTGAGAAAAGGTTGTACATGCATAACCAGACATGAAAGAGATAATATATTCCCATATGATAGTAATAATGATACAGAACACGGCAAAGAAAAACAAATCTTAGACGTGTAACAGATAAGCCACAGACGACCAATCGTGCCAGTGGCAAACGTGTACCCTGTCAATAGATGTTTACATGTGTAAGTGCTTCTTATTGTGCACGTCTCCTTCCATTCAGTGGGCCTATGGATAAGATAAAACAAGGGGATTACGGTCACTACTTAAAGGTTGCCAAAACAGGATTGAAATGTTCGAACTTTTTGTGTTCACCATAGTTTTGGCAACATTGTGATTTATTTTTCTTTGTAACCACGCTAGCCAGGCCCGGCACTGTGTGCACCGGTGCATGTGCGGAAGACACGAGCATTGAACCTCTGCGCCGCGACATAGCTGTTAGTTTATTTACTTAAACAGTTAAAGATCTCTCTCTCCCTCATCCATGTATCCATCGGGTGAACTATCAACCTCTTCGCATGCTTTGCTATCACAATGGTACATTAAGCTTGCGAACGACATAACATACAAAGCATGACTTCACCACGATGACCTGATATTTACGATCGAAGGAGCATGTCCTTGTCAGCCAAGGGATAAAGAGGCACTCACAATATCCTCAAAAGCTTATATCGTAAAGATAGGACAAGACTTTACAAGTAAGGTCATACAGGGTGTTCAACTTCGGCTAGGGAGTAAGTATACAGTCTACAAGGGATATATTTTAAAGCTGTCCAAGTAGCTGTCATGATAGAGGATACGAACGGCATATCAATATATACAATGCAAGATCCGAGGTACATGAATATTCCACATTGATTAAGGGTCATTAGCATAGAATTTTAATACCGAAACAAAGCTCATTAATGTAATCTGCATATTTGAATATCATTATACCTCGCATCTTGCACTAATAGTATCAATAGCATTCAAATATGGTGCAAGCGAAGTCCTAAAATAACCAAACGATTGCATGATAGGTCCATGTTAAAGACAGAGAAACAAACAAATAAAGAGAAATAGTGACAATTTGAAGTATTAAAATTCCATCTATATCTGTTTGCCTGTCTGTCTCTGTATGTATGTATCTGTGTATGTATCTATGTACGTATCTATGTATCCATGAATGTGTCTATGTAAGGTGCGTGGTTGCAGAAATCTTCATTGCAATGCTATTTGCGTTGTATTTACTATTTTTCGATTCTATGGATCATATTTTGAGGCATTACAGTACACTATAATAGACAGCTTGTAATGCCGCTGTGAGGGGTGAACTAGGACAATTCCCACTTCTACTTGAGATCAAGCTTAATATTGTTAAACACTGGCTTCACATCGTACAACTGCCACATTGAAACTTGCTAAAGAAGCTTTTCTGGAGCAAATGGTAAACAACACTAACAATAGATCCTGGTTTAACTGTTTAAGTGCTTTAATTAAAGACAATGGAATGGACTTTCTCCTTGATAAAGCTCCATCACTTAAACACCACAAAGTTATAACTGGATTAATGAAAACAAATTTAACAAACAATTATGAAGTCTTTTGGAAAAATTTGATCACTGATGAAAACAGTAAACTAAGAATGTACGCCAAAATAAAACATAATTTTAGATTAGAACCCTACTTAACACAGTTACAAGGTGAGAAAAGAAAATTGCTCACCAAACTTCGCATTAGCAATCATGATCTAGCAATTGAAAAAGGGAGACACACTGTTCCAAAAACCCAATTACTGAAAGATACTGCAATCAGTGTAACACCAACAGTATTGAAGATGAAACACACTTTTTATTAGTCTGTCAGAAATACAAAGTCCAAAGAAAGTACTTTTTCAGTAAAATCAATTTCCCAAACGACGATACTGAAAATCAGCTTATTTCTCTACTAACAAAACAAGAGTTATCTTTTAATGAACAACTTGCAGATTATATTTTTACTTTATATAAACAAAGAAATACCTAGTTATATTTATTATTAGCTACTATTATTATACTGTAATACTTTATCTTTATTAAGAAAATTTTAACTTATTTTTGTATCACACTTTTATTGCCACAAATGTGATGTAAATCCTATATTTACAAGCAAGCAATAAAAATATTTTTATTATTATTATATCATCTCATCATAGGCAAGGTGTTCGGAATTGCGCACAGTAAATCACCTTATGCTGCTTTTCCTCAATACAAGCTGGACGATAATATTTCATTTGTTTAAATTGAAATACCATCCAAAAAGATGCGTGATCCTACATAAGAACAAGAGAGCGGCGATGTGAACAGAAAGTATTGCATTAAGCTATTTCAGATCAGTCCAAGTTGTGTATAACATGATATTTTGAACCGTGGTTCATGCAAAAGCAAAAGTTGACCGTTAAACGTTATCTTTGTCAAAAGCATTAGACACAGCCACGTTTAAAGTAAGTACTTTATTTTGACACAAACAGAGTTCTCAGATGTATGTATCATAGCTGGCTTGCAGTATGTTAACGCTGTTCTCATAGGCCACGTCTCGCAGCGCTTGGAATTGAGGGCTGTGGACGACGGACGGCTTCGGACGTCGAGCTATCCTGTGTTTTCTCGTACGTTCAGAGTCACTGATATCGTGCAATGGACCCTCTATTGTTACCTTGTGTCAACGGAATTTTATTTGAGCAGCGTGAATGGGCAAGTGACTTTGCTTTGGCTTGCCGTGTCATTGATAGGGAGTAACTCCGGTCACTGTAATGGCTAATGCAAGTACTCTACTCAGGTGATCTTATTCGAAGTGGGACCCCAAGTACTACAAAACATCAAGTCAAGTGAAAAGTTGAGGGGATTTTTGTTGTCAAGATGGTAATGAGCGTGCTTCCATCGTAGAAAGTAAAATTTACTGAGTAATGTTGGCTCAAGGCGAAGGTTCTCAATTGAAGCGACAGCAGCATAGTGCCGCCTCTCTGAATTGCCGTGTGTACTGCGGCATTTTGTAATACTGACGTGTTTTGTAATAACTTACGCAAATGTAATAAGGGGTATCAGCATTTTGTAATTAGTGACGCATTTTGTAATAACGTCTGCAGTATTTTGTAATAAACCAGTCTACGCGTTTTGTAACACAGGTATCAGCATTTTGTAATAAAAATTGTCTACGCAAAATGTAACAAGGGTATCAGCATTTTGTAATAATTCGCACTTTGTAATAACAGTTAACGCATTTTGTAATAATTTTAAAAACTTTTCCCAGTTTTAAAGCATTAACAGATATTGTATTGACTTTTGAATGGTATTACAATGTGTGTGTCTACTCGTTAAGTAAGTACAAACATTGATCGCTCCCTGACTTCCGTTTCAAATTAGAATGACTTAATTTTAGATAGCTGTCAATCAGTATTTTTACCAACTGATCATCTGAGGCAGGTAACTACTAGATTTTGACTAGTTTATTATCATATATTTGAGAGAATCATTGGTATACATAGTCAGTTGATTTATTAAATAGAGGATAACGACATTCTTTCTGATGTATTGCAGACAACCAGCAATGAACAGGTGGAGACTCAGATAAAATAAAATACAATAACATAAAACAAATTATTATACATCTGCCTTCGCAAACAATAGAATCGAGCTTCCGTAAAAACGGGCACGTAACGGGCATGCAATAACCCCTTTACTTTCATATTTGATGATAAACATTGCATCATTGAATGGCTCCATACTGAAACTCCATACTGTACTTTGAAAATAACTTCTGATAAAAGAAACAGAAGTAAATGTATTACGACTGTTTGAAGGTGAAAAATATTATGAGGTAATAACGAAAGTTCACCAAGACGGCACTGTACAAATATGGCACGACATCGCTGCTCAGTTCGTGCATCGATGTTGGATGAGCGCGCGATGTAAACAAAGATGGCGCTTACCCTTAACCCGCTCGCAGTTAAGAAAGCGATGCAGAATATGCCTCTAAAGTGTATGGAATAATGCATCGGAAACGACGGGTGCATATATTCTTGATAAAAAAGGAGATGTATGATATAGAAATAACGGGCGAGGCGTTGATGTATGAATGCATTATTTCATTACTATTGAAGATGAAAACGTGAACAACAATTTGTTGGATATGCCACGGAAATAACATAAAAATTTCACCCATCGACGAAGTGAATTAAGTACAGAAGCGAACGAAATTCGCTGCAAATATAATAAATTAAGTTCCATACACTGTCACTAGCACAAACTTCGTCTGGTTTGTGCATTCCAAATGTCACACATCAGCGGCAGTGGCCTCCTGAGTTGTAAACTTAGGCGTGATATTAGTTTTTAGACCGTCTCAAAACATTTGGCATAATATGGTGTTATGTGCAGAGTTGCAATGAATCGATGAAGGGGACTGTAAACTTGAAGGACAAAGAATTGAAATACGTTGAACAAGTGAAATCCACGCCTCAGCTGGTCGAAACGCCTCCACCACATGAACTCATAAAGATAAGTTGGAAATAAGTCTGAAGATGTGAAGCAAATCCCAGTTCGCATGAAATGGATCCACATGCCTTCAATGGTGTTGGTGTGGGCGAAGTTTTTAGGATCCACAAAATGAAGACAATGATTAGTGGTGAAATGAGAGAACTGAGGAGACTTGGACAACGAAGAATAAGGCCCCTGTCACCTATCAGAATAATACTGTAACCTGGAGGACAATTTGGTCAGCTAACCCCAATTCCTGGCCTCCACTGTACTTCACCCGATACAAAAACTAAGCAGTCGGAAATTGTGACAGTGATTTGAAGAAAGTGCAAATTTATATTATTTTAACCTTATTAGTTAGTCAGTGCCGCAATTACGGGGCGTCTGTGTTTTGTGTACGGCGATTTTGACGTCATCAGTTTGTGGCTATACCATTTGTAAAATGGTGCCAAAAAGTATCTCAACTTGACCTACAAGTGCTCCATTTTATTTTGTGATTGATTATGAAATACGTTTAGCTGTAAAGTTACGATACTATGAGTTGTTAATCTTATTATTCATATTCACGGGCATGTAATCAAACCATTACTGTGTATTTGTCGTCAGTCACGTGGTTTAGCTCGACCAATCAAAATGCGACGGGCAGGGCATGGTAATATAATAATACTTATACGAAAATACGTCAAAGTAAGCACTCAGACATTTGTGCAACGCATCATCCGACGCGCTAAACGCGCGCTAATGACTACATCTATGTGTCGTTATACATTCTTTGCGTTATTTTCGTAATAACCTTAACTATACTGAAGTAATCTAAAGTAAACAAAACTAAAACTAAACTAAACTAAACTAAATAGTCAGAATAATCTGATGTTTTAGTGATTTGACTTGTTTAGCTACTAAAGCGGAAGTATATCTGACCTGTTGATTATGTATGTATGTATGTATGTATGTATGTATGTATGTATGTATGTATGTATGTATGTATGTATGTATGTATGTATGTATGTATGTATGTATGTGTGATGTATGTATGTATGTATGTATGTATGTATGTATGTATGTATGTATGTATGTATGTATGTATGTATGTATGTATGTATGTATGTATGTATGTATGTGTGTATGTATGTATGTATGTATGTATGTATGTATGTATGTATGTATGTATGTATGTATGTATGTATGTATGTATGTATGTATGTATGTATGTATGTATGTATGTCTGCATCTATGTGGGTAGGGAGGGAGGAAGGGAGGGAGGGAGGAAAGAGTGCCTGAGTATGCTTGTCTATCTATCTATCTATCTATCTATCTATCTATCTATCTATCTATCTATCTATCTATCTATCTATCTATCTATCTATCTATCTATCTGTCTGTCTGTCTATCTATCTTTCTATGGCTGTTATCATTTAATGATAATGGCAGATATTTGGCAGGTATAACCAGTAGGATAGCGAATCAAATTTAGCTTCATCTTAGTATTGCGGGGCAGTTTATCCTAGCTCGTTGGCTAGACAAATTTTACCGCGTTAGCGTAGATTCAATGGAGGAACACAACTGGAAAGAAATAGATCTGAGAAAACAAAACCATGGCTCAGTAGATATGAATTGTCACCTTTTACATACAAGGAAAAGTGGCTGGTCTGTCGATAGAGCTTTTTTTGTCCTTGTTTATGGGATGATTAAAATAAATTATCATTCAGTGTGTAATTGACTATTTTACGTAAGTGTTTATTTCAGTATATTTTGATAAATATCAGCTGTCAGCATTGACATATTAACGTGCCCTTCCCCTCGTATTACCGTAAATTATCGACAATCAACTTTAGAGAAACACATATCATACGTATAGAAGTTGCTTAGAGTACTGCAACCTTTCGTACGTTATTTTCCACTTTAACCCTTTGCACCCCAAGGCCCTTGGGTGGAGTTGACATTTGGAAGTACCATCTAGCATGACGTCTGACTTCTTAATCTACAAAGACTGTCCACCATACCATTATAGTTTTGGAATCACCATAAAATACTTGTCTCTTGAATAGGGGTCAGACAGGTCAAGGTATTCTATTTTATAACACCTGAATATTGAATTTATCAAACTTTGTCCACTATTACAAGATATTTTTGGAATTGTAGTATTACAATTGCCCCAAAATATGTAAATACTGGTCACATGACCTCATTAAATATTAAAATGGCCACCAGTATTCTAAATTTACAATGATTTTCACATATTGCTTCTCTTTCTGACGACATTCTAAAGAATTTATCACTTCCCATTTCTCAATTATGTCTAAATGTATATTAGATTCTGTTGTCTACAACTAATGGTTCCAGGAAAATGTTTGTAACATCATTTTATGAACCCAATAAAAGCTTCGTTCAAATCACAGTGTACACTAACATTACAATCATTTTGCAAAACTCAGAATTTGATTATTCGAGTTTTGCAAACTTCATCAAAAACATAAGAATACACAATTTTATTGTAACCAAAAACAATATTTATTGTTTTTCTTTAGTAAAACAAGTAAAAATAATGTAGCAACGCCCTAAAAATTAGACCAAAACCCTCAAAATGTCATAAGGGAACCATTTCTGGATAAGGTTGGTTTGTGGCATGTACATCATTAGTATAATAAAATTAGGTCTTAGAACACAACACTGTCAATGTTGATGATGTCGCTGTCTTTTATCATATTCTGAGCTCTGCATGTCATCTCCAAGCCTTCCTCTTTTCATCCACCAACAGTAACATTGAAGAGGGAAAAAAATGCAGAAAGGTCTGCAGTATATTGTATTTTCAAAGTACAGTACTGTATGTAAAACCTGCTAAAACTTTCTCAGTTTGTTTTCTGAATTATAAATCGCATACAATAAATCTCATTTTGTCTTCAATTGCATTTTGACTGTCAACTCAGACCCCCTTATATGCCATTGATATGATAACCTAGCAATGGTAGTGAGATATAATCTCGATATCATTATATGCTATTACATTTTTACGTATTCAGAAACCACAAAGCATTTTGAAATACATACAATATAAGCGGATGTTTATAATTATTACAAAATGCGTCAACTAATGTTACAAAACGCGTTTTATTACAAAACGCTGATACCCTTATTACAAATCGCGTAAACAATAATTTATTACAAAATGCTGATACCCTTATCACAAAATGCATAGACCATTTTATTACAAAATGCTGATACCCTTATTACATTTTGCGTAAGTTGTTACAAAATGCGTCGTATTACAAAATGCCGCAGTACACCGTGATAGGCTACTCCACACGCAACAGATTATCGCCGCCGAAGCCGATACGGTACGAGACCCCGTAAGATAAAACTAGGTGACCCGCAGAGAATGAGTAGCCTATAGATTATCAACACTTCCCCTCCACAGTCAATGATCACTCAGTTGTGTTTACATGAACGGGTTGACCCGTTGATGACACGAGGGAAATTGACAGCCTAAAGTTCACTGAGTTTTTACGCTGAGTACACTAGTGCTAGCCCAGCCAACCGCATACACCGACCTGAGACATACTCCGCAATTTATGTGCCTCGTGGGAAAGTTTGGGACAAATGCTTTAAGGCTTCGTGTGTAAACATATCTGTAAAATGAGAACGACGTCTTTATATACTGCTCTACTTTTCAACACCTAACCATAGGGATGACTTTGTCTTTAAATGTCATATGATTTATTTGATATTGAGTCATATGATTAAAACGTATCGTGATTGAAATGGCGCGTATTTTCACACATCAAATTCGCCATTGCATAATCTGACATATGGATATCTCTCTGTCTATCTATCTATCTATCTATCTATCTATCTATCTATCTATCTATCTATCTATCTATCTATCTATCTATCTATCTATCTATCTATCTATCTATCTATCCTTCTGTCCGTCCGTCCGTCCGTCCGTCCGTCCGTCCGTCCGTCCGTCCGTCTGTCTGTCTGTCTGTCTGTCTGTCTGTCTGTCTGTCTGTCTGTCTGTCTGTATATGTATGTATGTATGTATGTATGTATGTATGTATGTATGTATGTATGTATGTATGTATGTATGTATGTATGTATGTATGTATGTATGTATGTATGTCTGTATGTCTGTATGTCTGTCTGTCTGTATGTATGTATGTATGTATGTATGTATGTATGTATGTATGTATGTATGTATGTATGTATGTATGTATGTATGTATGTCTGTATGTCTGTCTGTCTGTATGTCTGTCTGTCTGTATGTATGTATGTATGTATGTATGTATGTATGTATGTATGTATGTATGTATGTATGTATGTATGTATGTATGTATGTATGTATGTATGTATGTATGTATGTATGTATGTATGTATGTATGCATTTGTGTGTGTGTGGATGGATGGATGTATGGATGGATGGATGGATAACCTTTTCTGCTTCATTATAAATGTCAAATTCCAAACAATACAGATTAATTTTGAATAGGAACTATCAGACAAATTTTAAATTTTCTCATCTCTCAGTGAGCACAAGACAGCCATTCATGGACAACATTTTGTCAACAAACTACCTGCGCATATTTCTTCGATGACGTAACTCACAAAACTTACTCCAGTTTTGTCAACCAGTAAAGCGTGCGTGACGTAATTGAGTTGAGATCTATTATCACAACGTATTGAAATTGATGTAACAAACAAATTCTGAACATGTTCAGGACCTTACTGGAATTTACCGGCTCTGGCACGGTATATAGTAATTCATTGTTGAGCTCGAAATTTCCAGTTAGTCAAGGGTCGAAGGGTAGACAGCAAAGAAAGGGTGGGTATATATGAGGCAGTGCCAATCTTGAGATCTAGGATCATGGTACAGGCTGTATTGGTACACCGGTCGTTCTCACACACTCGCACGGAGTCCCGCTAACCGTCACAGACATCTAAACATCTCGTGGCTGTCAAACACGTCCAAATCGCCCACGGTCACACCATTTATCCTAACACGTACCGAACACGACTCATCACAGCCTGAGCTAAGTGCGTTCTGTCCGTGTATTGACACCACGCAGGGATCTTACAACCAAAACATGTCGGTAATTGGTCCATTAATTTTTGTTTGCGTCGTCCTTGTCGACGGTAAGTACCCAATTCGGCCGAGCACCCAGACAATCTTCCAATGTTGACAAATGTGAACTATTCAAGAGTACTTCTAGGACAACAAATCAAGTCTTAAGAAAGTAGATAGATCCACTTAACAAGCGTGTGAAATTCGATGAGGCTAGCGAGGACGCTCACTCATGGCACCACAAAGCCCATCAAATCTAATTTATTGTCTTCATAGAAGAGACTTTGAATTTTAAATGTGACGCATCAGGACTTATAGAAAAACGTACAGATTGCCAGTGGTATACTAATTGCTGGCTGTATGCAGGGTGTTGACAGCACCCTGTGGCTTCTCATTAACTCTGGTAATACAAGGAGCTATGTTTACAAATTTTACTGCAATTTTAAGCGACAACGGCCTCCTCATGCCTCTACGCGAGTCTGTCGTTCAAGTTGACTGAGCGTAACATGCCTTATTTTTAGTGTACCATGCACTCAAATTATTTACACGTCTACTTAAGAAAGGACATTATGAGGCCTTCGTGATATTAATTTAACCTTCAGTCTGGCGGGGAAAAGTGGCATGTGTTTCTCCTACACTGTAAAGTTAAGTGTTAAAGGATAGAACACCAATTAAACGCCTTTTTGTAACACTTTTTGAACGCGTCTAGACGTTCAGAATTTTAACCAATGTTCAATTTTTTAACACACGTGTGCAGATTTTGAACACTTCGTGTTCATCAGGCATTATATTGAACACCATGTGTTCCATATCTGAACATACGTTGCACATGAAATGCGTTCAAAAAATTGAACGCATTTACGCGTTCAAAGGGCTGTAACACTTTTTGAACGCATGGACGCCGTTCAACGATAAGTGTGTTAAGGGTTAGAACACATGATATGCACTTGTTGAACACCTTTAATTTTGCGCGTTCATGGGGTGTTCAAGCCTGGAAATAACAAAACAGACCACTTATATTCAGTAAAATTATTTTATTTAAAAATACACAAAAATTCCTTTAGTAAAATACAATTATTTAGTGTCAATTGGGCACATAAACACCGTTGGTGTTTTCCTCTGACAAACTATACAAAGTGGCCATATGGCCACTTTGTAAAGTTTGTCAGAGGAAAACACCAACGCTAATTAACACCTTCCTATCAAAACATAAACAAAAGAAAATCCCCATAAACACTGTAGATCGTTTTCAAACAATATGAACAAAGTAGTGACAAAACAGGTTTTACTTATTGTGGATTACGTTATATGTTCATACTTGCAAAAACGTACGAAAAAATCTGTTTGAAAAAGCTAAAAATTTGGCTTACTTGAATATATCACATTTTGATAATTCCTTATGTCTTAAAAATGTCTGAAATGTCTTTAATGTCTCAAAAATACAATTTTGTGTATTTCATCATAACTTGTAGATATATAATTAGGAAAATCCCCGGAAACCTGTACTCCAAATATTAAATGAATCGTACTGGCCGTTTTGAAGAAAACGCTTGGGATGTAAACATTTGAGGATGATGCTACACATTCACCTATGATATTAGGTCTACGTCCTTAACAGCAAAGCTAAAATCAGTAACAAACCGTTAACAAAAGATTTCTTGATCTAAAATATAAAATAATCAAAGATTTGGTAGCAGGCTATGGTCAACTAAATGTTACTGGCATAATCCTTCAAAGACGTGAAGTCTCCTTCATCAGATGCCAGGGTGCAATGAAGATTTGAAGCAGAAAGCGACAGAAAATTCAGAGTGGAAATTTCAGAAAATTCCGAATTTAGAGTGTACATTTTTCACTGTGAATTTTCTGTGGCTTTCTGCTTTAATTCTTCATGGCGGTGACTATTCAAGTTTGTCATTCGGCCTGTGCGCCTGTTGAACTTCCCCTGGAAGATGAAAATTTATGCAAATTTATGCTTGACACGTCCACCATTTTCATTCACAAATTTGTTCACTTTAATATCGCCGAATTATACGTCTCACCATGGAGGTACTACCTACATGGTCTCACTCACAGGCGTTATGAGGGCCGGGTAGTTTCCAAAGTGCAGTTTATGCTATGAGTTTATGCTACGCTCTGACGTTCTGCTATGTAAGCCTATAACAGAACGTCGCAGCGTAGCATAAACTCGTAGCATAAACTACACTTTGAAAACTACCCGGTCCACATAACGCCCGTGGTCTTCCTCAAGTGAAGTTCGAATGCACTTTAGAAAAGACCATTCTCTACTACCTCCATGGGTAGAAATATTTGCTTGGTAGAAAAAGTCCGCCACGGTTCTCCGGCGTGTCGGCTTGTTATCTTACAGTCAACATATTATAAACCATGTCAGACTCGTTCTTATCGATTGACTGAGGTATGTTGGCGGCCTTATTTAACTACAGGAGGCTATATCATATCTAGAGTTGCGACAGGCCTGTGATCTAGGCTTTATCCGATCAGCTGATCTTGGCGTTTCACACTTGATCAAAACCCTATAGGCTATACCTTCAAAATGACAGCGAAAAATACTGCTTTTGTCACTTCATTGATGATGTGTTCTTTGATACGTAGTAATCCCCTACCACAGCGAGTTGAATGAATATGTTACTGTTCTTGCAATAATTAATCATTTTACCATCAAGGAAGTTATAATTTCAAAACGAATCACAATGATTGCTATCATGCCAAAGGAAATAAAGCTTCCAAATCGATGAAAAAAAAAAATTGGTAAGTGGTCGTTTTGTCACCAAGTCGTTTCACCCCTAAATTTTCGGAACGAGGTTTTCTTTCCTTCAATGACTTTTTTCTCGTCATCGAAAGTCACTCTGGCTTTGACGTCATCGGACATTTATGTCCGAGCCGGGTTCAAAGAGTTAAGAGCAGGTCGTGTTCTGTTGTTGGTGTGCAGTGCTAGCGATGAGATTTGAGTTACTGAAGAGAATGACTGTAATTTTTCATGGAAATAAACATGGTTTATTCATGGATGTAAAAAAAAAATTACATCCATGATTTATTAGAAGATGTAACATAACAAAGCATTGTTTGCCGAAAGAATTTCTCTAGCCTTAACTATCAGATCAGTCAACTAATCATCATGTAAATTGGCCTTTGTTGTCTCTCTGTTAGTCACGAATAATTATGCAAATAGTCATGTCAATGTGTCCGGTGTTTATTTCCTTGCAGGTCTGCAGTGTGCTCGCCATGTCCATTAATTGTTTGGATTCAGTAAAGCACACTTTACGATAACAATCTGCTAGGGCCATACCATTCGTGATTAGGTACATAGATTTAGCACTATTTAATTAGGCCTCTCAGGGATTTGTGAAAAATAGACCTAAAATTTGCCACAAACTTTTCACAATAGCCATTAGCTCCATGCAATGCCTTAAACGATTAGTGGCTATTCACACCTTGCAACAGTGAAGCTGTGGACGAAAACTATGCATAAAGTGTCATTGCCAACGTGTTACTATTTCCTTCAGGACAACGACAACAGATAGATTGGTATACAAAAGACAAGCTTTATCTCAGTTGAACTTGGCACTAACAATTGAGAACTGTAAAAATTATGAGAACTAAAGGTGTGAGACCGTCTTCGCCAGTATTCAGGGAATGCATGTGGTAAACTCATGGTCTTTCCTGATTGGTTTGATCATAGATGTCCATTGTTTGATTTAACCAAAGAATTGATCATAGCATTAACAGACCGGATATTTCTCACCATGCTTCAAAAACACTCCATTTCTAATGCGAGGGTGAAGGCCCGGGTGTCATCGCAAATGCTTTCCAGTGTTGTAAAATATTCCTGAACATTATGCAACTTTATTTGATTGCATAAAGGTGCATAATTTTAGTGAGCCATTAAACCCTTTTATACAAGTGCATAAAGATGCATATAGGCACCACCACTGACACCATGTTTACACACCTTTATGCACTGCATAAAGATGCGTAAAGGAGCTGACCAACTTTATGCAAATTTATGCAATTGCATAAAGGATATTAAATTTGGCTTTTGATCCTGTGATTCCACCATTGCATATGATAAGGGCGACTACAAGTATTTGAAAGCTTATTCTCCAGTAACATTTAGTTAATCATAGCGTTCTGGACATAACTCAGATAAATTCAGAACAAAAATACAGAAACTTATCAATTCAGTTACTAACCCTCGAAAGTTCAAATCTACATCAGAGATGAACTGAGGTTCTCAAGCTTGTTTCCAGACAGCTATCTGTACACTCATATTCTTCAATTTCTGTACCAATAGCTTCTGTAATAACTCTTGGATTTCACGTTCATCCAACTTTTCACATCCTGAAAATAATGCAACAATAGATAATATGGCGACATGAGACTTCAAATGAAAGACAATTTGGCCTTAGTAGGTTAAGGAAAGAGGGTGACTTTTTATACAGTGCCTCTTTTCGTCAATGTTACAAAATATTGGCTTCTTCGTGTCATCAACTGATGAAAAGTAAAAGCAAAGCCAACTCTCATATGCTAAACAATATTCTTCCATGTTTAACTAAAAATTTACATGCGATTGTGGTTACTAAAAGACATGTGTTAGCTGTGATTACGCAGCGGTAATGTGGCATATCGATCGCGCTCGGGTCAAGGGTCATCGCTCCAGTGATGACCCTTGACCCGAGTGCGATCGATACCCCATGGCCCAAAACACTGCTGCGTATTCACAGCTAGTGTATGGTCCACCAGCCACTGAAAGAAATAAAGGTTTCTTCACGTAGTTAAGCTTTTTCAAAGTACAATACAATTAATTTCGAAGGATAATAATACAGATGCTTCAAAATCCAATACCTTTTAATATTTTGGAGAGAAAACTTACCCTTTCTGGTCTTGCTTTCGCACGATCACGACTTCAGCGTGCGCTTACAAGAAACATGTCGCAACTTCCGTTTTGATGCATCATGGGATAAGAAAAGGCACCAAACTTGAACACCAAGTGTTAAGAAGTAGAACGCCTCTTGCACGCCGATGTTAAAATTAAAGCGTCCATGGTGGTTTTTTGATTTTCTTTTCAAAATTTCAAAATTTCAACCCGTAATAAACGTGTAAAATTATTTTTATACTTCCTTTTTTAGAAAAAACATGCTTTCAGCAATTGTAGACCGGAAATATTTCCACTTAATGTGAAATTCGTTACACCGAAATCCGTGTACGTATGCCGGACAGCGAGGCAGTAGTAAAGTTAATATAGCCATTGTAAAGTAAAAAGACACAAAAGACTGTTAATTGTTTCACAGTAGTGTAAAATTTCTGTGATGCTGAGTTTTTGAACACTTGAAGGAGATCGTTGTTAACACATAGTGTTCAGGTTTAGAACATCATTGTTAATATTATGAACACTGGTGTTAACAATATGAACACCGACATGTACATTTTGAACGCGTAAAGACGCGTCTAGCGTCCGCTATTTTTACAGTGTACAACTATCCAAGCGTGAAACTTTGAATGTATGCTACATCAACATACACTTACTTTTCTTGACGAAGTATGAGATTTTTTCATAGTTTTACCCCGGGTAATGCATTTCAATTCTAGAACGTTCTTGGTTCAACATCTCGAAGGACTTTTACTGTTACTGTTGTTTGTTTTCCAAGGCACGTTTTGTGTTTCCGTGCTTCAGCTACTTTGTTATCAGAGATGTCTTGAAAGTTCACTTCAACAAGATACACCTGGTAGAGCCATAGTGTATCGCCCCAATATGTAACAATTAACCCAATATGTAATAGTAACCCAATATGTAATACCCTACGCAATTTGTAATAACACTTAACCCAATATGTAATAACATTGAACAGGAGATATAATAACACCCCTTAACAACCAACAGCATTACACAATATGGTTAAACCGATGATGCAAGTATTAAGGTTAGCAAATTTGCAAAAAACAAATTCATTGTTTTAAATAATTTATTGTTTTAAATAAACAATAAACTTTCTATATTTTTAAACTCGTACTTTATGGTCGGTAGTTTCATTGTTTTAACGTCAGCTGTATATTTCATGTTGCTTCATGATGACATGGACTAAATAAATATACTGAGTCTACATAGATTCTCCAAAGCTGATAAGTTCAGTGTAAATGAAACAATTATAACGGAAGTAATGTGGGCAGCGATAATAAAATGACAAAAATCAAGACAATTGCATAAAATCAAACCCATATGCCATGCTTCCGTTTCATTACGAGTTGGATACAGCTTTGTAACGCGATGTTTTCATCTGACAGAAATACATATTTCATTTTCAAAGTCTAACTTCCACAGTATACAACAAAAAATTAATCTTCTCCATGGACAGTGCATGGAAGTTTTAATACATATTGGATTAATATGTAACAAAATCTCTTTAGACTTTGCATAGAAGGCTTAAAACATATTGAATTCAACCCAATATGTAAAAAATCATCATAGAGTATGCATAGAAGTTTTATTACATTATTTAGTTAAGCTAGTATGTAATAAAATCCCCATTGACAATGCATGGGTGTTTGACAGTCGCTCTCATATTTATCCTAATTTTGCTTTAGTTTTTATGAGTGTTACTGACCAAAAAAATTCAAAAGTTAAACAAACAAGTACAGTATTTGAACCATTGCTGTCATGTTCTGATTGCAGTGCGATCAGAAACCAGTGACATACATAAATACATACATACATACATGCATACATACATACATACATACATACATGCATGCATGCATGCATGCATGCATGCATGCATGCATGCATGCATACATACATACATACATACATACATACATACATACATACATACATACATACATACATACATACATACATACATACATACATACATACATACATACATACATACATACATACTACATACATACATACATACATACATACATACATACATACATACATACATACATACATACATACATACATACATACATACATGCATGCATGCATGCATGCATGCATGCATGCATGCATGCATGCATACATACATACATACATCTACATTGTCTATAATTACAAGATCGCAGTCTCGACATTCTTGCTAATTTTTGTTTTGCAGACGTGTATGTACAATGCCAAACCCAGTTTACCGTGAGCAGCGGTGAAACTGAACTCCCTGTTTTCAACGAGACTGCCGAGAACCTGAGGAAGAATTTGGTGGACTATTTCAGCACAGAGCGACACCACAGGAGTCCTGGCGCGAAGGAGAAGGCCAGAAATTTCATTTTCAACTCCTTCGTCTCCTACGGTATGCGAGTTGAGAACCAGACCTTCGCAACTGAAAACGCCAAGGTGGGTTACGCTGTTTTGACGCTGCTTGTGGGAAGGAAATTCTGAACCGAACACTGTTTATTGGCTCGCTAGTTTTGTAAATAAACCGATTGAGAATACACGTGAAACATATGTAGGTCATGAAGTTCAAGTAATAACATATGTAACAGATGTACGTCTTGAAGTTCAACAAAATGATCTTAACCTTAGGCCAGAGAGAATGGAACAGCTGCTCCTCATTCAAGCCAAGGAATTCGAATTTTTTTATGTTTTTTTGAATTGCGCCAAATATATATATATATATATATATATATATATATATATATATATATATATATATATATACACACTTATGCATTGCAATGGTTTTAGCGTTTTAAGGGCAACTTTTGTCATGCACATTTTTACGGCTTTTTGCTTTCTTCTGGGAGTATATGGAAATGCTAAGAATTTCTTCTGTCAACATTGCCTCTATATGTAATGCCTTAGTGTTATTGTGTTGTATCCGAGGAACTATATTTTTCCCCGTTGACCCTAAATGTTGAATTTCTGTCAGTTGATCTTTGTCGCTGTTATCACAGCATCAATGTAGGCAAATGCCAGATTATTTAGAAATTTTATACCTATATTTTTTTATTGACTGATTTTTGTTTATTTTTATTTATATGCGACCATATGTAAAGGATCTTTCAATTGCATTAACGTTTTCAGCGTGTACGTTACCTCGACTGCGGCAGTATTCTGTCACAATAACCGTCAGGATAAACTTATGTTGCCCTTGTTAATGCCGCACAAGTCATGAAATCGCAGTCAATAAATCTCTACATTAGTCAGTGTAGAATAGGTCGGAGGTCATTTACCCCATACCTTAATATTGCAGACGTGCCTCGGGGACTTGATATGACAGTCAGAGTCGTTTGCGGCCGTTTGCCTCCTGAATAAAAGCGGGGGGGGGGGGGGGGGTAAATGCTTGATTGTGGCTGTTTGTAATTATAAGTACGTAATATCTGCACAAACGTCTGCTGTTCCATACTTCTTTATTGTAAGATGGTCTTGTAAAGTGTAAATTTATGCTGGCAGTATTGCCGGGATAAAAGCCACCTCGAAATTTGTGCCAGTCGGAAGTGAATGAAAAGCGCTGTGACTGTGAATGGAAAGAATTGTCTCTCAGTCCTACACATGTATACACAAGCAAAAATAACACGCTATTCACGGTATATAGACACCGCTTGTAATCAGATATGCCCACGCTTCAAATAAGTAATTCAAGAATCCATTCAAATGGTTCAGTGAGACACTGATAGAACCAAAAAAGCCAGAGCTCGTGTTTTCATCATCACGATGTTTGCCGGAATTCCGGCGGCAAAATCACAGATTTTCTAGCTATAGTTTATTGTGATATGCATTCTTCCTTAAAACAGTGCAACCTTTGATGATTCAGTTGGCACACTCATTCGTGTCTAGAATTGAATGACTCTATCGACCACGTTAATTGAAATTAAAGTTGTCAACTCGATACGTCATTTTGACAAGAAAAAAATCAAATCGAGGCAAGAACTGAGGATAAAGTTGATCAAGTCGCATGTCACTGGATTTCCATTGCCTGTTTTTCAGATACTAACATTGCTATTTTAAACCTACTGCAATTTAATGAGAGAGAGAGAGAGAGAGAGAGAGAGAGAGAGAGAGAGAGAGAGAGAGAGAGAGAGAGAGAGAGAGAGAGAGAGAGAGAGAGTCGAGAGAGAGAGAGTCAGAGAGAGAGAGGAAGAAGGCCAGCCAGCCAACTAGTCAGACAGACAGAGATAAACAGCCGGGGAGAGACAGCAGAGAGCATCCTGAGACAGACAAGACAGACAGACAGGTAGATAGATAGATAGGTAGATATAAATAAATAGATAGATAAATTTATTGAAAATTGTTTGTTTGTTTGATTGATTGATTGGTAGATAATGTGTGTCCTGTAAGAGTATTTGCCAAATTATTACAGTGTTGAAATGATTTGGTTCGCTTCAGCGATTTCTTACAGATAATATATTCCCTGGCTCCGTTCAATTTTCAATGTGGTGATGGTTGTTGTGTCACATGCAAATAAATTTGGTCGCGGCAAACTATTGTCCACTACGCATTTTCTGGGTCTCGCACATCACTTAGAGACATACTCGTGCCTCGTCATCACAACTCAGACTAGGGATAATGATGCACTGTATATTGTGTTCATGTACAGGTATTTGAGTAGACGAAGTCGCACGGAAAATTATTAATGACGTTACCATAAATGGAATCATTAGGGATGACGTCACATGCAGAGCTTACACTCATTCAATTTACTGACGCATCATCGTTTCGTCTCCCTTAAAACAAAACAGCCTACAGTGACCTTTCCTCGGACTCCCGGGATATGTTTAAGTGATTACAACAGGAAAGGTTTTAGCAAATGGATGTACCGGCGAAAGTGTGAGCGTTGCTCCACAGCTTGTAATAAACATTGACACCGACGTTGATGGCATGCTAGATGATATAATGGCAAGACAGATCCAAAATTGGCTTGTATTGGCAAAATTGGCAGGCATGATGTATACCTGCCCTAATGAGAGTCGAATTCATTCACTTACAATGGAATCACTGCTTCTCTGTGGGTGAGCTGCCAATGCTCCGTAGCAGCAACTTTTGGCGCGTTTTCGAAAATATATTTGTTCCTTGTGTAGAATGAAGCGACTTTATTTTATGAAATTCCAAAAAATCACGCCAAAATGCCTCAGATGATACAATGTCAGAAGCCTGCGAACGCTAATTAAATTTCCAACGTTATTGTTGATAACGCGAATTCGTGTGCAGACTCGAACTCTACTCCGCTTTCGACAATCACGCCGCACATCTGGTGAACTATGCGTTGTGCGTGCGATATGATAATGCTAATACAATTTTAAAAATATTTCAGAGATAAGAATTATAAAAAGCAGTTGTTTTGTAGAATAATAATAATGACAATGTTATCAAAAGTAACAGCCATTTCCCTTCAAGCGCCACTGATATCGATTACGGGGCGGGGAACTCAATTTATACCGGAAAGATGCTCTGTACGCGTTTTGACTGCAGCGGTGTGTATGTTCCTCCCTGGAGATTTGAACCTACATGACCGTTAACAAAGTTAAACGTGAGTGGTTGCTTAAAAAAAAAAACTTGGATGAGTCATCGCCAGTGAAGTTGAAAAATAATGGTGATCGTCACTGTGCTGTCAGAAAACAGTCATCACTCTCAACGTCTTCTCCATTGTCGTCCGCCGCGGAATATTTTTGATGGTAGAAAGTTGGCGGAAAAAAAACGTGAAAAGGCTGGGGACAACACTGCTAATTTAGTAACTGTTATTTTGAACATGAAAGATGTGTACACACATTTTGGATAAAGGGGTCATGAAGCTGCCAAGTGGATATTTAGATTTGCTCGATGGTATTGCCACTGGCGATCTTTAAATTGCCTGGCCAGTCAAGGAATATTTTGATAATGAAAAGTAGGCGGGAAAAAACGCAAAAACAGGCGGGTAATCTACCCGGCTCCCGGCTTCTAAGGGCAACACTGACTCTACTGGTAGAACGGTCCGTAGTGACTGAATAACTAATGTTCTGTGTGTATCGTTTTATCAAGGTGTTCTATTATTCCAGACAATACTTAAAAATTGTCGATTTGCTGTTGGGTTGAACTTGATGGGACTGATCATGATGCATGTAAGATCATGTTGTTTCATGTAGCAGTCGTGAAAATGACATAAATTTGAGGTTTTCAGAGTCCGATTATCGTATGCACTGTGAAAAATAATTGGTAGTTTTGAGAACTAATTTTATTGCGTGTCACAATGCAGCAATGGTTAATCCATCTGTAGCTATGGTACTATAGGTGTAGTTATTGGAGTTACTAATGATTTAATAACAAAAATTCAATTCTACTAAAAAAAACTTTTTAAAGTCCGCTGTTGTTCTTCAAAAAGTACTTGGTGCAGTATGGTGTTGGACTGTTCGATAACACAAACCAAACAGACATGAAACTTGCTTTAATATTGATTATCAGATGTCACAGAATACTACATTTTCACTTGTAAATTTCAATTTTCGCTAGAGGGGGAACCACTCCCCTCTTTGTGACGTGTGAGTTTGTGACAAGCATGATATAACGCACCACTAAACAACAGTGGAAACATGTAAAATGCAAATACACTGCATTTTCAATTCTACATAATTGCAAAAGACTAATGAATGTATTTTTACCAACTATGTGCTAATTTGAATTAAGCTTGCGAATATTCATAAACCATCTATTGAAATGGTGGTTTCTTTGTTTATTAATACACCAGAAAATCGATAGATCACGTAATTCGAAATTCTTCATCCAAATTTCAGAATTCCCCGGGCCTAAATATTGTCGAATATCATTTGCATGTTATGGTGCAAAATTATTTATAGTTTGTTTATTTCAATAAAACTCATTTCATTGGAATCACCACTTCTCAATCGCAATTTTGTAAAAAAAAAAGTGTAACTCACACAACTGTTGCTTTTTTTAAATTTACGATCATTTCAATCTTAGAGTAATTCTTTCAGAACTATCAGTCGGTAACGAAAAAATCGATCGATCCCTCAATCAATTAAATTTGACCGATGGCGTAACTGACATTTTTGAAGTCGATTTTAGAGTTCAAAAACGAAAATTATAAGTTTCACTAAATTTTCTTTCCAATACCGTCATATATCAAAGACCATAGCAAATTTAACACTGAGATGTTGCCATATTACTTGCAGTATCCGGGTGACAACATCATTGGCATTTTGGATGGCGAGTACGCGGGCACAAGAAACGACAAGATAACACTCGTGGGGGCGAACTACGACACTATAAGGGACACGGACGGAGTCGACGACAACGGCTCTGGCGTTGTTGCCATGCTTGAGGTTGCCAAGGAATTGACGAAGAAAGGATGCAAGCGAAAGTACACCACAATATTCGTTGCCTTTGACATGGACGAGCAAGAAGATGGTAAGAGCACACAGTTCGTATGTTGGCAAGATGCACGTGGTGCTTATTCTTGACTGATCGAAAGAGAATGTCTAACGGGCATAAAGTCAATTTTAAGTTGGGGAAAAGAGGCATTGCGCTCTTTGGTAAACTTATTGAATAGTTCACTCTCACTTCTATTGCGAAAGAGTTTTCATTGCAATGTCGAGGATATCAAAATACAATAAAATAGCCCTTAATACTGAAATCACGCGGTGTAATGAAATTGAAAAGGGGGAACTATCATGTTGAGTACGCTGGTTATTGAACATCCTGCTGTTTCGACTTAGATAGTTACACGTGTGTGGATATGGCTAGGGATCTCGTTGCGATGAAGTCTAAGGGAGCCATCATTATTTACGGCATGGGGGTCGGAGGAATTTCATCGGAAACTCCGAAATTTCGAGTACCCCCTTGCCAACCATGATGAATTTGAGTAACCCCCTCTCTAAGAAATTTTGACTGACCCCCGCCACTTAGAAGAGTTAAATACCAATACATATATTTGTAAAATTTACAAAAATACAGCAATAGTAAAGACCTTTCAAATCCTGATGTACCCTGCTAGATTATTATCGGTTATCTCATGACGGTTGAAAAAGGTGAAACAACAAAATGAAATTCAAAGTGACAACAAAATACAGATATAAAAGCTCACGCTATAACCAGTATCCAACCATATAGTATTGTTTAATTTGGATGGTATCATGACAGGGTTTTCACTAGGATATCATACTGGGTGGAATTCGAAAGTACATGGGAAAGAACATGCGGACATGCATTTTTGTAATATCAGTGTTTGAGCCACAATATTCAACAACCAAACAATGACAAAACATTTTTTTAGAAACAACAACACGATTGGAACTAATTTGGGAAAATTGGATGAGAGTAATTATTAGGAAAATGTAACGAAATCGACATTTTTACAGCTGAAATTTTACAAAATGATAAAATAGTGTAAAATTTGAAATATTGTTCTCATCGGACAAAACAACGAAAACACAACGATTATTGCATACCTCTTTCATCGGATTCATTTTTATGAAAGTAGTTCATTTTGTGTAAATGTACTGAAGAAACGAGACAAAATGCTTAAAATTTCTCAAATTGACGAATTTTTAGTCAGGGCACTTTTGAAATGCCCCTGACTTTTACATGAATTTAAGGCTTCATAAACATAAATTTGAGTCAGGGCACATTTTAAAAGACCCTGACTGACTTAACTGTAAATCAATCGGAAAGCTTCATTTTGGTCGAGGGAAAATGACAAACTGACATTATTACTAGTGTTTCAGTAATGAAGAAACTATACAGACAAACTCTCATATTTACATTCAAATGTGAATATTGTTCACATGTTTTGAACAATATTGCATTAGATACTATCATGCACTGATTCTTACTCATAAGATTTCAACAGCATCGTAAATTGTGTATAAAATTTTAAAGATGGTAAGCAAATATGGTGTAAAATTAGAGAAATTTCTAAAATTCTTGAGAAATTCTGCCAATCCAATTATCCCAATTTAGTTCAAATCGTGTTCAACTCAGTTTGCTAGAGATTAAAGACCGAAGAATACATAGGAGTGGAAAATATGTGACCTTCTCGTGTCATTTCGAGAAATTGATGTGTGCGGGTGCAATTTGAGAGGTGTTTCAAGTTGTTTTGCACCAACAATTGAGTAACCCCGTTCTTCCGCTCCACATTTAAGCCCCTTGGAGTTTTCAATTTTTCGAGTGACACCTCACATTCCTCCCAACCCCCAGGCCGTAAATAATGACAGATCCCTCACCGTCGTAGTTTGACCGAGGTAGTTCGAAAGAGTGCATATACTGTTTGTTATTCTGTACACGCAGATGAACAACAAACAATAAACATGCATGTGCATGGAGCAGAGTAGATTGTAGTTTATTAATCTCTCGTTCTGTTTGCAGAGGATTCGATTTCGGCTTGCTTCAGCAGAATTACATGTGGTTCTTCTTCGTTCGTGTCCGACTGGCTCTCGCCTTACCTCCTACGTTCGGGCGATCAGAAAGTCATCAATGGCGCCATCATCCTGGAGTCGATAATGAACTTTGACGACAACGAGAATTCACAGGATATAACTGAGTATCGAGTGAGTGGTCGTTTAAAATTTAATAATTTACGTATGATTGTCTGTTTGTGAGTCCTGAGTTCTGGTCTAGTTATGAGTAGCGAGAGCGGGGAGTGTCCTAGCAGCTGCAGTATGCAACACGGTTCTCTACTGCGTGTAGAACTATAAGTACGATGAATGATTACTGACTGACAATGACATTGTCAAAAAGTTGCACAGCCAAATATGGTCAGGTGCACACAGATACACGATTTTTTACTTTTCAAGGCCTCCGGCCTATGTGCAAGGGAGGGGGGTATGATGGATTGCAATATATAATAATGACCCAGTATTAGAATATATATAAGCTCATACACAGTGTAAAGACAAACGAACTAATAATGAATTTGTAAATGTGACGGCTCAGCGAACGATGAGGAGTTCGTAACCAGGGTAAAAAATTAGGATTTTTTCAAAAGTTCCAATGTTGGTATCAAATGAATCAAATGCACGTATGATGTAAACGAAGGTTAATACAGCTCTAGATGTAAAGTTTCTTATGCATTAAACAAGATTTCATTGTGTGTTTCATTATTTACGTGGACAAACCGTTAGTGAATGTCAAAATTAATAGTGACTCGAGACAGCTATCAAAATCTTACTTACATCAAAGTTTAATGTTTCTTGTATCGCTTTCATTAGCATAAATATTCATCTGCCATAGTAACCTCCTTATGATGCAAAGAAGATTCGCTGAGCAAGAGAGGTAGACATCAGCGTGTAGTAATAATAGTTCTCGCCGTTGGTGGTGCACTAATCTCCAGAGCTGGCGAGCCTATATTTTCAGGCAAACTTAGGGACTGGTCAGTTTCTTCAACCTTGGCGTGGATCCATTGGGGTTGGGGTAATCGTAGTTTTGACCTTGGTGATGATGGGTCAACATGTTTTTGAAATGCTCAATAGGGACGCATGTGTTTTTAATTATAATAAGACACGGCTCATACCAGCCACGAATTGCATCATTCAGTTACAGTTGAACTTTGATATATCAGAGATACATATCAGAGATGTCTTGATGTTTCAAATTGAAAGTCTGTTTTGCAAGCATCATACCAACCCCCTACTTACATCTTTCAGATACAGTTTTGGGCACGCCCTTCGGATGCATAACTTTAATACATCTGAGATATATTAGAGATACCTGGATGTTTGGAAATCGAAAGTCTACATTGAAAAGCATCATAACAGCCACGAATTGCATATTTCAGTAACAGTTTTGGGCACGCCCTTCCGGGCGCATAACCTTAATATGTCACAGTTATATATCAGGGATATCTGGATGTTTGCAAATTGAGTCTTATTTGCAAAGCGTACTCGCAATGAAATCTGCAGTTCAGATACAAAGCACGACAGAAGCCTGATTCTGTAATGTTTTATCCATGAGAACTCAGCATGAGAAAGCAAAATGCACTAAATATTTCAAATACATTGATACAGTGACATATTTTACACAGGGATGTATGAAAAGATATTTTTCATTCTCATCGATGCATTTAAAGCCAACAGAAGACTTTTAATCCCCAAGGTGTGAATGTTCCATTGTTATGTTTATCTTATCCAGCTGGTGCCATTGTAGTGCCATTGTAGGAAAGGCAAGTCTGTGAAATTGATCCTCTGATAACTAAGTAGGGAAGTAGGGTATTCCTAAGTTAATGGAGCTTTCCCGTAATGTTCAAATAAAAGTTATTTTCAAAATGATAGTTGTCAAAAGGGAGCTTTGCCATTGTTAGCTGTATGTTTTGAATGGCTTCAATGCTAAAAGAAAAAGTCCCCTTAACCACTGTGCACATCAGATTTGGCTACTATTTCTAAAACTAGCGATCCAGAGCTTCTTAGGAGACGTACTTGGAATCTAGCAAAACAAGCCCTGATTCGTCCATTGCTTTGATAAGGACTTTTATACCTCAATTGTCATGGAAAAACAGAGTTAGACGATGGTTTTTTTGTATTGTCTTAAAAGGGAGAGTATAGCTGTAATATATGACAGCACAACTTCTTTGTTATTTTTGTTCTGTACTATAAACCACAGTGTCTTGTACACTCTGAACCTTTTCACTCCCGTTTTTTCCTCAGTAGAGGTGCACCATGATGGTGAAAATGGATAAAAGGTACATTGCACTGCCACTGTGTTAAGCTTGTTAAAATAGTCTGTACATGTATAGCCAAAAAGGGAACTTTCCGTCCAGAACAAAAAGTTCACGAATTGGTGATATTACACAACACTTTATGCTATGTCAACAAACGGAACTCCGACTGGGCATTTCTGTTATTAATATGCAGATTGAAAATCTTGAAAAATTGTCAGTAGATACAACTTTGTCCTTGAAATATTAAGCTTTGCCTCCAAATGAGAAAACAGACTTTCAGTGAGCAAAGCATTGATTCATTATCCTTTACCGCGATAACTAGTAACAGTCTGATTACCCACTGAAGGCTTTGATTTACTTCTCTTCTTTATTTTGTATTGATAGTTGACATCAATGTATGTAAAACAGTCTTGGGCATCGGGTTGTAAATATAAAGTGCAAAACACATTCACAGCTCATTCAAAATACTAATTTCACAATTTAACCCTTGTTGAAACGTGTCAACAATATAACTAAGACAGAATGTTTAAAGTATAACTTCCATGATTGCATGATGCATGAAACTTTAAGTAACATATACTATAGAAACTGTCCAGTCCCTTAATACTTCTATTACATACATCAGTCATCTTTAAAATAAATTGAACTTCAACATGCATATGATTAATCATTTTTAGGGGTTCGACAACATTGATGAGATTGAAGCAAACGAAAACCGGGGAGACTTTCTCGCTGTCATAGGCAGAAAACTCGACGCTGATCTGGCGAGCAGAATAGAGGAGAACTGGGAGGATTTACCAGAAGACAAATATAAGATTCAGAACTTTGAACTCAATATTGAAGGTGGGTCGCTAGACTAGCCCACTAGTCGATTTGCGTTTTTTTTTTGACGTTTAAATGAAGATTGTCAACTTATTCAGTCATTCCTTCTCTCCTCTTGCTGTTTTTTTATCTACGTTACGGATATGGTTTGGACAAGGTCACGTGACCGAGGGCTTTGCCTTTAGGTTTGTACTCGATCACACTGCCATTACGCGATCACACCACACAGGTAAAATTAAATCAAGACAAATTTTGCTAAATTTGTGTTTATTTTATTACGACACAATTAAGCCCACAGATTTGGGGCGTGTATAATGAGTCGCCTGTTTTACCAATAAACGATGTAGCTTTGAACTGATCAGTTCCTAGTTAGCAAATATTATTTATCGAATTTTAACACCACCTACAAATAAAATGGTTCGTCCCAATGATCATATATATAAGAGAGTCGAGCTAGTAATCCTTTCACTTCTATCTGAGGATTGCAGGATGCATGAAACTTAAGTAATATATTTCATTACTTTGTACTTGAAGTAATCTGTTTATATATTATATATATATATATATATATATATATATATATATATATATATATATATATATGATAAACACAATTATTTCAAGTACAAAGTAACGCTCCTTTTTTAGCATTGTAATTTCCTACGACGACATATATATTATATATATATATATATATATATATATATATATATATATATATATATATATATATACATACATGGGACTATGTTCCCGAGGATACGTATACTATTTGGAGGGCAAATGTCTCCTGTCTCAAGGGTACATAATCCCATGTTTAGGCTATAACGTTTTTATCACATGCTTCTCTTACACAATTTTCACAAATATTATATATATATATATATATATATATATATATATATATATATATATATATATATATATATATATACACACACATTAACATACATGTACTGCCATATAGAACACGTACACCTGCAAACATACATACCCACACATATATAGAATACAATACATACATACATACATACATACATACATACATACATACATACATACATACTTGCACACACACGAGATCTACGATTTTGTGTCTAGGATATTGCCACTTCAGGGATTGTCAAGGCCATCTGTCCATCCATCATTCAGACCTGATTCATGACTGATTGTAACTGCTCGTTTTGGCCGTTTCAAACTTGGTTGCAAAGTAAACATCCTCTTATCGCTCTACAAACTGATTTATTTTGATTGTTTTTCAGGAGTTCCAAATCTCCTGGAGCAGACGCTGCACATGTATTTCATGCAAAGTGACCACTTCAATTTCTGGAACGAGGAAGGCATGAAAGCCGTCTATTTGACCGATACAAGTGAGTATGAATAACGCCACTTTGTGGCCTGCAGTGTTCACTCCCGGCAAGCTATGTCGCATGCGCCTGTGTACCTTTTCGTGTCGTAGCGACGCTATGACCTGATGAAACTTTTATATATGGCGCCGTCATATCTTTAGCGAAGATGTGATGATTTGCCACATTTTCGTAAACCAAAAGACGACTCGCGGTATAACATCACTACAGGCATTAGGATGACTCTGCGTGTAAAGAAAAAACCCAAGAACGAAGCAAAGGGTTTTACCTCTGAATATTAAAGATTTAACAAAAAAATCACAGTTTTGTATGCGAAAGCACTATGAAAGGGAACTATTACATTGTTATGCTGAGTCACACGCTGCTCAGTGCAGCGTGAGAGCGCCCTCACCTGCCACTGCTCTGTTGTGTGGCCGTTACAGCCATTCCAAAACTTATAACTCACAAGGCATAGTACACCAATCGCCCCTCCCATTCATTTACATATAGATATTTACTTGTACATACATACATACATACATACATACATACATACATACATACATACATACATACATACATACATACATACATTCAGTTGATTTAAAAACAGGAAGTTGCATGATCGTGTTTATTATTACTACAAACGCGGGCACGCTGTAACAGTTGCACAAATTTCAGCCACGAAGCTTTAATTTTTAAATTTATTGTCGTCTAGAAGAGTTGTCAGTGTCATTCCTCAATACCATTTCCTATCAAATAGCCTTTAAAGTCATTCAATATTGAATACTGTATCATGCAGAGGATTGTTTTGTTTTCAAGTTCTCCCCGTGTCTGTACTTTTTTCGATTATTTTCACATTTCCAGGAGATGCTCGCGGGATCATGAAGGAATGTTACCACTCTCAGTGTGACAACCTTGACCGAGTCACTGATGATAAACTGCTCTTCTTGGCGAAGACGGTACACGCTCTTCGAGACTCGTTACACGACATGAGCGAGACCGACTTTGATTCGTGTAGACCAGGTGACTATGTTATCTCCAGCTAGCTAAAGGGCCCAGTAGCTGTAACTTTCGCTGAATTTTCACTACTTTAGCTTCGTATGTAAACTATATTTTCTTGTTTCTATCCCCCATAGGGTGTTGAAATACACAGTATTCAGCTTGTCAACTCACCGTTCATAATGTACAGACTGTATTGTTATAGTTGACACGTGAATTCTGGTCCGGACTCGTATTTAAATGTCCACAATAACAGTGTACTTTGCTCGTCATTTACATGCTGTGTCGCCAAGCTGGAAACATAGGGTCTTTCACCATACTTTAGGAGTCGAATTGGAACTTGCTGTTGATATTCAAAGCAGAAGGGGGTGAGAAAATCACCAAAAGTTACAGCTATTGAGCCTCTAAGTTTTATCTTCTTCATTCTGTTTATGCTATGTCTCAGTCGTGGCTCCCCGGCGTTCTCATGTTCCATGATTCACCCTATTGTGTCGTCTTCGGTCCCCTTAGCTTGTATGCATTGTGATCAAAACATCTCGTGATGGACATTGGTATCGATTAATTCAATTTCACATCATAACGAAAAATCTGCACATTGATGTAAGCTAATTCAATGCCTGTCTAAATGCATTTTCCTCCTGGATAATGCTACGTTTGCTTCAATGCTGTCATTTTGCTGTCTGCCAGGCTGTTATTCATACACTTACTTTTGATGTTCTCCTAATTGTGGTCTGTTATTATAGAGTAACAAAAACACAGCAGGAGTTTAAATGTCCAGGGGGCCGAGGTGAACAATATTACTTTCGTGCTAGGGTGTCACTTACTGATCAAAAAGGAATACCTCGAGCTACGTGCAGTCGCGCGAGAATATTTTCCTAACTGTGCTCACATTTGTTGAGTCAACTATGTTTATACCGCATACATTTAATCTGCCATAGGCTCTGGTGATCAAATTCAATCTATCTGTCACCATCCCCTATATCTATCTATCTATCTATCTATCTATCTATCTATCTATCTATCTATCTATCTATCTATCTATCTATCTATCTATCTATCTATCTATCTATCTATCTATCTATCTATGATCTATCATCCATCATCAAAAGGAAGACATAGGTCCCTATGTATCTTACTGGTTAGCTTATGTAGTAGGCTATTGCCTTGAGACGGAATTGATCCGATAATAAATTTAATGACAGTCAATCGGCTCATCAAAAGTGCATTGGTCACAATTCAGCATGTTTTGCACATAGGGAGGTTTTATCGGTAACTGTTTAAATTGGCGAAAGGTTACATTGCCTGTACATTGCCTGTTCGTTTCTTCCATTGTCTAGCCTCTCACGAGTTTATTGTCTTTCCACCACACAGAGCTAAACCCGTACCCGCCAAAGATCTTGATCTCGTCGTGAAAAAAGGTGAACTTGGAACCGAAGCAGGAAGCGGTGTTCCCTGTATCGGCATGGTAACCATGGTATCGACGCTTGCTATCATGGTACTCTTTGCGCATTAGAGACGAACAAGGCGCATGCGCAATGGACGACAACACTGGCGCGTGCGACAAGAAATATTGCCTCATCGTCTCCAACTGTATGGCGAAAGTGTTCACCAAGGCGACAAAAACACTGTCGTGTGGAGATGTTGGTTGAACTTAAATACATCTATAGATTTACGTGGTGTGTTATAGTGTTAATTGTTTTCATTATTATTCAGAATTCAATCATGGCTGCAACCTTGTCCCTGATCTTTTGGCATCACGTGACGTCACGCCGACCTCATTGACGCCAATTAGTCGAATACGTTTGTTAACTCTAAGTACAAAACAAGCCCCTTTAAAGCAACATCGTTAGATAGCGTTGTTTGAGTTGATAAAGCCTGAACTTAAAGTAGAATACAATAATTACCTATATCCATGCTGATCGGATTTGTATACGTTCGACATTTTGAATTGCACCTGAGTATGGAACTCTATTAGACTTGTCTGCAATCACATACTGGAACAGCAGATGCAGTCAAATGCATGTAAAATTTACTCAAATGTCATATCATTTTTCATACGTCATGCATAGACGATAGTTGTCATCCGGGAACTTCATAAATTGATGATATACCTTCACTGTTCCGCGCAAAGATCGATATATAACTGATTGTAAACTGTAAGTAGATTTTCTTTCCTGAATAACTAATTAAAAGATAGGGTTTAATATTCATTACGGGAAGGCTCCATTAACTTAGGAATACCCTACTCCCGTATGAGGGTTAATTTTACAGACCTGCCTTTCCTACAATGGCACTACAATGGCACCAGCTGGATAAGATAAACATAACAATGGAACATTCACACCTTTAGGGATTAAAAGTCTTCTGTTTGTCACCCGAGTTGGTCAGGCAAGGACCCGGGTTTCAGGTACCATGCAAGTTGATGCAGTCTTTCCCTAATGTCAAACAATAGAATGATTCCGACGCTCATGTATTCATTGACAGGTTTTCAAACTTTTCATTGATCAGTCCGAGTCCTCCGCGGCGGCTGATCTTCTTAAACCGTGACTGTCAAATCACCGAAACAGATTGTACAGCATCTAAAAGTAGAGTCCTGTGCCGGTGAAATCGAGGTTTTTTGTTTCTTAATCCGAAAAAAAAGTAATTTAGTTATGTATTTTGCTGCGTATTTGCTACAAATTCTCGATACGGATATGTAAATATACAATTTGTCTGTTCTTTGCTACAAAAGTGTTACCGTCGCGTGAAGCTGTTTGGAAACGTCTTGGTAATGTTGGGATTTTATAAATCACGATGTTGCTTCTTGTCAACTGAGAGTCTGGTCAGTTTTGTTTCCTTTATTCAGAACTTCAAGCCTAGAATTATCGTTTACACGATATCTTCAAATTGTAAATTTTGTAAATTACGGAACTAGGGTGGGCTTTACCAACATTCGAATACGTAAAATGACCAACGAGCTGCCGACTTTTTTACATATGTCGATGCAAAATTAAAAAAAATATCTTTTGTTAGCAAATGCTTCCTTATATATGAAGACTATTAAATATGATGAGAAACCCCAAGAGAGTTTTGAAAACTTAAATATCACCGCTGTTTCACATCCGCTAATTAACATGGACAAGTAGAACGCTTTTTCTTTAAAACTTACTCACACAATCGAGTTCCCACCATTTATTTTGTACTTTTTTAAGCAACTTAAAAGAATGCAATTTGTGAACTGGATTTCTTTTTTATATTTCCAAAGTATATCATTGCAGGGTTCTGAGGTGACAGACCTGTGTGTTTTGTTTTTACTTCTCAATTAACAGGTGCTACTTATGTCCCTCTTATGCAATACTATAGCTGTGTCATAATTATTGATATCAGTACTTCACATGCCACATTTTCTTTTGAAGAAATATTCTGTGCCTTCTATAGGATTGAAAAGCGCACTATAGTGTCCTTTCGAGTAGAAAAGTCGGATAGTCCCGTCAAATCTACACAGAATGACCAGCATATTCTGCGCACGACGTATTCACTGTTCACCGTAGAGGGCGGCATTGAGTTTACCGACAAGCTGTGTCCTCGCTTCCCCCGTGCCTGTAAACATTGACTCTGGCAGTTCTTACCTACAAAAAAATGATATTTAGTTAAAGTATTGATGATTAGTTTAGACCATGGCATCTGTTCGTTAGTATACAAACCTCGTAGAATTTTCCGAGAGGTTTTTTTTTTCAATTCTCCAAACCAGAAGATGATAGGGAGATTCAGTTTTGTACTGTAGTTGTACAAAGTCAGAATCATGGAAAGCACCGTCTGCGTGTAATAATACGCTTGAATTACATCTTGCAAACGACATATCAGCATGCTAATGTGAGAATATACCAAGTAGTTCATAGAAATTTATCGTCAGTGAATTCGCTACAATTTATAGAAGACCACTGATTACAGTGTTGTACAATGTTCAACATTTCCAGCAATTTATTCCTTATTTCAAATATTCCAAGCAAGATGTATAAGTAAGTTTCTATCTTCACTTAAGTCTTTCATATATTTTCTTGAAGAAGCTGAATACAAGTATTCAAGACAGCAAATACATGTGCATTCATGTATGTTTGTATGTATACTCAGATTGTGAAAAAGAGAAAACTTAAAAAAAAATGGCTTGGTTTGGTAAAGTAGTTGGACATGAGTGATTTTAAATTTGTGGTGCAGTTTGACTTTACAGTGTTCGTCTGCGTACAGACAATTTCTATTACACCATAGTTTTGGCAATTGTAATTCATTTCGCCAGCTTCTGACGTCATGGAAATCGTGAACCTCGAGTGTCGTCACAGGCTCATAAGCTTATGTATCAGAGATTCCATGCTACCCGAAAGAGCACGGAATATCATCGCCCCTGCCTGGTGTCTGTTTGATTCTCAGGGATGCAGTCGGCGTTCTGACAATAGTAAATTCGACACGGTTTGGTACGGTAGTCTACAACCTTATAGTATTTTAATGTCGACCAACCCAAGACAGCAATATCAGCGGTCATGGCGACTTCGTCCCAGCCAAGTAATAGTAGAAATGCTCTCGTTTTGATGAATTAAATTGCAGAAGTGTGATGCATTTCGAGTGTGATTCGTGTCTCCTAATCTGGCTACTGCAGTTTTGAGAATGTGACTTTGTTCAATTTCTACGCATATCGTCATTGTCAAGCGACAGCTATGCTGCGCATTACGTCACCGAGTGAATGTAGGAGTGATCCACTTATAACAGTGTTGTTCAATGCCACGCAATTGACTCAATAAAAATGCACAAGCTATTTCCTGACTCTGTCAAGGTTGTAGTGTCTTTCATTTTCCTAATCACCACAGAAAACAACCCCATCACCACAGAAAACTACCCCAACGTCGATGAGACAGTCGTTATGCCATTTATACTGTGCAAAATGTTAGCCAGCATTTCATCGTTGCAATACTTAAATCAAAAGCCGCCTTGGGTACTCGGAGATTGTAAAACTTCACTTGATCTACAGCTTGTGTAAACACAATTGAAGTCTGTGCCGAAAATTAAAATATCTATCATCTTATATTGGTCATTTTCCTTGTAGAGGTTGCGACGAGAAAAGCGCCTTATTTAATTTCAAAATCGGCTAATTCGACTTAGTTTTCGTCTCAAATCCACGACTTCCCCATATTATTGATTCTTGACAACGAACTAAATGTTTAATCTCACAAAAATCACAGAACTACTACTCTAATCATAATGGGGTTTACAATGTAATTCATTCTTGAGCAACAACTTGAGTCGCTGTTTTGCTGCTATTGAGTAAAACTCTTTCAAATTTCAGATGCATATGAGGTATAAATAAATTTGAAAACGTCACAGATCTGAACACAGATTGGTGCATGCTATATCTATTTTCTTGTCATACGTCTGACGAAATTTTTACTCTGACCGGCCGTCACGCTATTCACGTTCGAATGCGCGACGTCCTTATTAGCATATCGATAGAAGTCAGAGTACGCTGCTGGAGTGAAAATCTTGAGTACTCCTTGGAAAATCAGCCGAATTACGTAAACGAACCAGAGATTTTATTCACAAAAGGAGTTAGGGAATGAGCAATAATCAGAGTTCAGGCAGGTATAGGTCATTGTATGATTTTATTGAATTACACTCGCTGTGGTTCATTTTGCCGTTCAAAGTTCCGACACAAGTGGTGTCGTCGTAATAGCGATGTTTCACTAAAGACGAACGCGAACGAACGGTTCGTCGTATTTCCAAGCATACTATTGGTCAGCTTTCGTCGCATTTACATGTCTCGTCGCAAATTATGTAACGGGATTGGGTGGTACCCTAATTAATTAGTAATCGTCAGTTCTGTTCGTCGCCTTTCGTCTCATTATAATATTCGGTACTGCTTTGAATCGACACCACAGTGCAGCTGCATTCATGCCATCCAATCAGAAACGGGCTTCATGCATGACAGATGGGTGTCAGGACGGTATTAATGACAATCGATAAAATTACATGTCATTCACCTACTTGAAGGAAGGTCCCGCCATCATGTGTGGGAAGGTGTTCTAAATGCCCTATTTATTGCCATGGGGCCGTATCAAACATTCAGTATCAGGTGATCCGAGGTTCATGGCCGCAACACGTACCACTTAAGGAACCGATGTACGGAGCGGTACGCGCGCGAGGAATTTGTCTCTTCCTGAAGGATTACATCGAAAGTTGCTGATAGAGCAACTTCTGCTATTGTCATTTTCATGAAAATTCGCACAAAGCTCAGTCAAATGAAATAAATAATACTGATCAAATAAAATTTTGGCTGACTGTGATCAAAACGTTTCTCCTGGATTTGGGGCGAAATTTCCTGTACCGCGTTCACCCCCACACAATCAGCTGCAGTTCACAAATGTACACAAACCAGAATATTGAATAAGAACTTGTTTGAATCATGTCTAGTCATAAAAGGTTCCCAGTGACTGCAACCTCAGAAGAAATTGCCGACTCTAAACGTATTTTTGTTGCCCATTTTCAAAGAAATAGGCCTACTCGTGAATTGTCTATATATCGCAAGTTTTTTTGTAAATAGCAGCCATAAAACATTACAAGATTGGTCGCATTATACATAAAACAGTTTTCATTGGCTTCATATAATTTCATTAGATAAACCACAATCATTTCCCTTTGCTGAACCACAAATCGCCATTAGTTAGTGGTCGGAGATAAACCTAAGTACGGTCATCACGTTCTCCCCGTCTAACGGCGCTGCATTGAAGTCCCTTTTGTTGCAAGTTTTGTTCATTGTCTTGTCGGCAACACAAAGCATGGCCCGACTATTACAATGAGACGACCGAATATTATAATGAGACGAAAGGCGACGAACAGAGCTGACGATTACTAATGGTTCTACTCCGGAATAAAAGGACGCGATGCGTTCTACAGACTCAGTACGCCCAAATAATCACGTGATGCCGGTACAAACAAGCCCACAATGTGTACAACGCGTATGGAATACACGTACGTCTAAGCGCGTTTGCGCACATGGCTTTGTTTGTACCGTGGTCGATTCGAATTCCGGGTTTGGCCTATTAATTAGGTACCATCCAATCCCGTTACAGAATTTGCGACGAAACATGTAAATGCGACGAAATCTGACCATGGTATGCTTGGAACCGTTTGTTCTCGTTCGTCTTTAGTGAAACATCGCTAGTGGACCCATTTTCGCCGCTAGTTGGCCCGCCCGCAGCTATCCGTGGCGGGTTTGACCTTTTGATGACCCGCATAGCGACGCACGCTACCCTGCCAACAGATAGCTGCGTTTCCACAGCTAACGTAGTGTATGCAGCTGTCTGTAAAATTGGTCGCTTTGGTTTGCTCTGATAATGTGCTTGTATTTCTTGTTATGATCAACATCAATGGCAACTTTGGTCCAGCCATTCCTGCTAAATGACGAATTTGAAAAGTTTGTAAATTATAAAATTCCAGATCATTTGACACGAACTTGACTGCAATGCGTCCTATTTCAGAGTCCACTAATATGTTATCATGAGTAATATCTGTACTGAGTTTTCATCAAATTCGTGTGCTCAGTGTCTTCATTGATGTGAAGCTTCAATAAAATATGCCACTTGATATGCAAATAAGCAATTCGGTGACATGAACTGCAGCAAGATTCATCAACTTTCGGTGATACCTTTTTGTCGCTGCGGCACCGAAGCATGCTTAAACAGCGGTAACTGTTGCAGAAAGCACACCTGCGACCAAGCACTACAGTGAGAAGAGACGAAGAGAAAAGGTAAGTACTAATCTCTGTTGTTTTCCAGTAGTATATGCTACTCAGTTAACGGCTGCTTTCAAAAGTGCAAGTTTAACCCAATCAAGGCTAGTTAACACACACTTCAAATATATCTAAATATGTATATACATCATATTCACTAATTAATATATATACATTTATACACATACGTATATCACATTATATATCACATTATATATACATATATTATGTGTGTATGTATGTAGTATGTATGTATGTATGTATCTATATATATATATATATATATTTGTGTATATATATATATATAGATATAGTGTATATATATTTATGTACACATATTTGATGTGTGTATCCTATGAATACTAGCCTATATATAACATATTTGTATGTATGTTTGCATTTAAGATGTTTTATATATATATATATATATATATATATATATATATATATATATATATATAATGAAAATTTGTCTTTGTATACAATTTCCATCTGTATTTTCTCTAAAATAAGCGTTAATGTTGGAATTCACTATTTACATTCGGCGCCTCGTATAAAATGTATTTCTTCCACAGTTATATATTGTAAATTGTCTTAACACTCAATTAATTTTCTAATTATTATTATTTTGGTTTGGAAAAACATTTCATAAAATGGTATAAAATTGCACCTTTACAGCACAAAATTCCTTATTTTCACCGAGATCAGAAAATAACGAAATATATCAAAAGGTGTTTTAATTTTCTTTGAGTGACGACGAATAATTATGTGAAACTGAAACAACGACCCATAAAGCCCTGTACACATTTCAAATCAACCAAGTCCCACATTAAGGTAACAATATATTAAACAGAATATCCGCATCCGTCCTGCAGGATTGATATGTAAATTAATGAGAAAAAGCAATTTCATGATCTAATAATGGAATATGCCAATACATCCCTTGATAATGGAAACTTGACAATTCATTCATTTACATACTAGGATGATTTATGCTATGAAATTTGCCGTTATCAAATGTAAAGATTGTCATATTGAAAGAGTGCATAAGTTACGTGAAAGGCTGCCTAGGGATTGCGCTGGGAAAATTAGAGTCATCATCACAAAGGTACATGAATGACGGTGGACAATTTTGTACAGCGCCGTGGAACTACTATTAGAACGAACGCTCCCGCTCGGCTCTTCTTTGGTGCCGTTACTCTTGTTGTTATACGCCCCCAGGACCGTGCGCTTACCCCACCTTCACTCGAGTCAGACATATACACCATGTTGGGTTCTCGTTATGCCAGTTTCTTTCCCTTAGGTGCTTTGCCGCTGGAAATGGGCCTTTTCAGCTGACTCTGGCGCCTATACATCGTAAGGATGATAAAATGTCAGACAGCCTCCCTGTAGCGTATCCCCCTCGGTCCCTTTTCAATTGATAAATTACAGAAATCTCGTCTCCCTCTTCAAGTCATCGTTATTAAGACCTGTGGTGAAGTAATACATGACAGATGTAATTATATAAACACAAAACAAAAATCGAGGCCAAAATAAGGGTGTCCTAAACATAACATGAAATTTATAAATATACATGCTGTTAGAAATATTCTTTGCCAGCTTCTACTTGAAATCAACACTTGAGCCATATTTATATTGCCTTACACTAGAATTCACAAATTCACAAAGCTAACCTGACAAATATTGAAATAAAAAAATATTTAAAAGAATCATGCGACGAAAAACAAATAGGCTTCAAATCTGTTATAAATATTCTTATTGATCTAATGCACGTGATCTGCATGAAGAAAGAAGTTCTGACACTATACTATGTTCACACTCAGGAACGCCCAAGATTGTAATAAAATATTAATTATCGACCTGAACGGGAAGATAGCCAAGCCCATCCCTCCTTGCGATGTATTGTTACAGTATACGATAGTATGTTTGTGTTTGTTGTCCATTTACAACACAGGCCACTTTAATAGTACATCCAACATTAAGTGAAAAGCATATATCTCTGGCTAAAAATGCAGAATATGAAACAAAACCCTGGAGGGTCACAGTTATACTGTGTTTGATGAAATAACCTATGCTGGGGCCTGTCGAGGTCTCAGGGTCAAAGAGTTCTGACAGGCAATTAAGCGAGGGTATCGCTTAATTGGGTCATTTACTCTATATAATACCATATCGCTTCATCATTGAATTCAGTAATATCTAATGTAGATTTAATCTCAATCGTCCTTCAGCGCATTTGTTCGACATTGAGCGATTGCAAAGAAAAAGCACGTGCTCTTTTGCGGTCAATGTAGCCGATACTTTTACCGGGAACAATGCCCTCGCCGCTATTTATCAAGGTACAGTAATATCCTGAAGTCCAATATTGTCAGTAACACGATTGGAACTAATTTGGGATAATTAGATTTTCATATTTTTAAAATCTCTCAAAAGTGTTAGGTGCCCTGTAGCTGAATGTTGCAATATTACAAATTACTTATAAAAACAAGTGTATAACTTAAAAAGAAAAGCAGATGAGCTTACATTTGCAGATTAAACTGACATTACTTCACCATCCAATTATCCCAAATTAGTTCCAATCGTGTTCAGTTCAAATAGACGAGACGTGAGCAGAATGTGGGTATAGAAGTGTTAATTTGACATCGTTGCTACAAATAAATTGTCAAGGCTGAGTTCATAACTGTATCTATGAGGCAATGGCACCTGCTTACGCCAAGTATTTGCATAATTAAAACAACTCGAAATCCTGTTGGTTACTGTAACCGGTATACTAACCCTATCTCTAAAATAAATTATCATACTAGCCAAAACTTGTAGACGACTGGGGAAGTGTCGAGTTTAATATATAGATACTTCATAACCAGATTGCATACTTTACGCTCACTCCAGGATGGCTTATACAAATACGATAAGTCTTGTTTACACAGATATTTATATTAGGGAGGTACACTGATTTGCTGATATAGCTTTACGAGCGTCCCGTGGGTTAGCAGATATAGACTTAAGACTGAACGAGCTTTCCATGGAAAACAATATCATGTCATATCAGGACTCCATTGCAAACACCGCAGCCCTTGACATTTGGAAATTTTACCATTCTTCTTTGGAACCTGAGTGCAATTCTAATCGCTATGATAATTAATTAATTAATTAATTTGTTTATTTATTTATTTAAGTAGTTATTTGTTTGTTTTTTCACTTATTTAATCATTTATTTACTTATTTATCCATATATTATTGATTCATTTGTAAATAATTTATTGATAGTTTATTAGTTTATTCATTCATTTGTAAATGTTTGAATTTTTATATTTCATTTATTTTCTTTTATTATTGCATTAATTTATATACTTATTTATTTATTTATCAATCAGGCTATTTTGCCGAAAAAGAAGTCTCGTTTACAGGATCTTATAAAATCTTTATCTATTATCCTCGGTTTGTCTTTTCAAATCTTATCTTGAGCCTTGTAATAAGATATAATATTATATTCTTGATATATGGTTTTATTGTTTTAAATTTGTTTTCATTTACTCTTTTCGTTTCTTTCGTGCTTATAGCAGTGGTATTATTCTCACGCTGTCGATTGCAATTTTAAGGTAGTATGCGCCACGAAAGTGAAAGACTTAAACTTTTGCTCAAACTTTCCTCAAGGAATATTTCAATCGTTCTCTTTCAAAATCAAGAATAAAAATCGGGGGTCACCGCGTAAAATTTGGAACCAGAGAAACAAATTATTCAAGATTTACCGATATTTGAAATTCAAAATGGCCGCCATCCCTGTGTTAACTCTTTAGAGAAAAAAATAAAATTTTCAATTTTCGAAAAAGTAAGACGATAAAAAGTTTTCTTACACCAACAGCTTTAAAATGAACCCCCACAAGTGGTAGATCAGAAAAGAATTGAAAAAGTTTGAGAGTCCGAATATCTGTCCCCGAGGCGAGTTCTACTTTAAAGCAAGAAACAACCGTGATGCAATTTAATGACAAGATAGAAAATTATATTACCGCTGTTCGGAGCGAATCATCCCAGACAGTTGGTATTGTATGTCAACACTGTGGTACGGTGTCATTAAACATTCAAAGAATAAGGACGGCTTAAACATACTCAGGTTAAAACAAAATTACGCAGACGCAAAGTATTTCGTTTCATGTGCAAAACAAACACTAGGGGTTTGCAACTTGACCTTCTTCTAACTCTGTTCCAGACAAAGCCATTATTTCTAAGCTCGCGTGTCCTCGCTTTTAGCAGGCAATTTCCATTTTTCATCAGAAGCGACTAATTGGAGACTGAACGACAACATGATTGATACTCTCATCATGCCAAACCACTCATGCGTATAATCATCGCCAAAGTGCCACGACTTTGAAAATTTCCTATCTTGCATCATCTTCGAGTCACGATATTGTTTTCGCTTGTCCCGGTAGAGATGCCATCTCATCTAAGTATTGGTGACCTTTATAAGGCAGTATGCGCCTCGACGGTGAAAAAACTTATAATTTAGCTCAAATTTTAATTTCCTCGAGCCATTTCCTCTTTAAATCAGAGCCATTTCCTCTTTAAATCAGAAATTAAATTCAGGGGTTACCATGCTAGAGAAACAAATTACCTAACATTTAGCGATATTTGAAATTCAAAATGGCCGCAATTCTCCGTGTTAGCTGTATAGGGGAAAATAAAATTTACATTTTTTCCTTTGTTAACTCCATAGGAAAAACATTATTGTCGATTTTCACAAAGATAAACCGGTGAAAATTTCATTCACTCCATGACCTTCAAAATGAGACTCCACAAGAGGTAGATCAAAAAGGTACAACTAAAAGTTTGAAAGTTCGAATGTCTGTCTCTTATTCGCATTCAACTTTTAATGACGTCGGAAAAAATAATTTCATTGCATGCAGAGTGATCCTATCGGCACCTGCTTCGTTACTGAATGGGAGTGCGGACAAACGAACATACCTGCCAGACGTATAACATTTGGTTTTTATAAATCATGACATCGGTATAGATATAGACAGTTCGGTAGAAACGGCGAAAACGGTAGGGAAAAAAAGACAAACATGACCGATAGAAAAAACCATACAGAATCACCGACAGACAGACAGAATGCTTAGGTGTACAGACATGGAGACAGTCAGAGAGACAGACACACGATCAGATGAAGACACAAATAAGTAGGGTAATGTTTCGATGAGCCGAATTTCAGAGTAAAAGACCTCAACAAGAAGTTCAAAGATAGTGAAAGATATATTACATTCCTATGGTGGTAACGGTGTTTGAATTGGCTCTTTCAGGTAAGTTTATTACATGCTGTCCGTTTTATTTATCAGCTGGGTTGAATAAAAAAAACATGATTATTGATGTGGAAGACAGCGTTAAAACGGGCGGAGCGTAGGCTAGGTAGATGCCAAGCAGAAATTGGTATGCACTGTCAATGCTCCAGGGACAGGTGATAATAGATATCCATTACTGCAGAGATATTTGATGATAGGTTTGTTGAAATCCACAAATCACAATGTAAACATGTACGGCAATCCATCTCTTGTATCGATGTGCGTGAGATGATCATTAATGTTAGAGTGGTTGCTTTTGTCAGACGTGACATTCCTTAGACGTCAAAGATTAGTGTTCCTTCTTTCATATGTGAATTATTTATAAGTTCCATGGAGAAAAACTGACGTGTCACATATACATAGAAATAGTATACATGCAAATACATACATACATACATACATACATACATACATACATACATACATACATACATACATACATACATACATACGTACGTACGTACGTACGTACGAACGTACGTACGTACGTACGTACATACGTACATACATACGGACAGACAGACAGACCGACAGACAGACAGACAATCATCTTTCTATTCATCTATATCATACATATGAGATAAACGGCAGATACATAAACAATTTATATATATAATATATCTATTTATATATTATATTTACTTGAGTCAGTCAGAGAGACAGACATACAGACAGACATACAGACAGAATATATATATATATATATATATATATATATATATATATATATATATATATATATATATATATATATATATATATATATATATATATATATATATGCATGTTTATATGAGAGAGGGGGCCAAAGATACATAAAGAGAAGTATGGACATATTTAGACAGGAATAGTGACAGGGAGGATCACAGACAGAGACATACAGACAAATAGGGAAAGCAAAGAGACCAAGGTGGGATGACTTTATTTCAATTTGACGGGTTAAAACCACAACACTGTGTACATACAATTTACATTTTGTTTTGATGGGGACTATTTAAATACATAAAGCCATAAATTATTCAAAGCGCATACATTATTCCTGTTGTCACGATCTCCCTGTCAACCAACGAAACAAACACAATAGTATCACCAATCCCAAGAGGATGGAAAGTAATGGCTATGTACATATAATGTGACAGTGATCTTCAGTAGATAAAGGGTAGGCCATGGATCCGACATTTTGCCGTCCACTGGGATAAACTCGTGCATTAGTTAGAGTACATTTGTCTCGCTAGCAATCATCGCATTCACCTTACGATGTCATTCACCTTACGATGTCCTAAAAGTATGTCATAAATTAACTGGGATGAGTATAGTCTTTCACAATTCTCTGCAGCAATTCCTTACTTTTCCATTTTTAACCGAACGTATCAGTCAGTATTGAACATTTATCAAATCTCCACTTTAGCGGTAATTGTTTTTATGCTGTTTCAGCTTTTTTTGTTTGTCTCTCTGAAACAAACAATTTCCTTTTTGGGTGATCTGCTTCGTAAATCACGTTGAAAGTGCCAAATACAGTTGTGGCTGTGAAATATTCAACATTGTTGTTGAACCGAACTTAAATACAATGTTAAAGACAATGTTATTCATGTTTTAGAAAGGTACCTGCACCAAAGCTATATACCCGGACGATATATATTTAGTTTAAAAGAGCAGGTTTTTTAAAAGCTTTATCTCTTAGCAAATTGACTAAGCCTTAATCTGCACAACTTTCAAAGGAGAAAAAAGAACTGGAATCGCATAAAAAACAGCCAATTTCAACAACTGTGTGTTAGAAGCAGGGATTGAGGACTGCCCCTTTGAACTTTGTGGTATGACACTGAATCAGACCACACTTTGCAAAACGATTTTAAGTGGATTTTGTTTGAAGGTGAAATGGAACGTGTAATCAAAAGGCTCACTTAATTCTCATTCATTCAAGGGATGCCATATAGTAGGGCTAAAGAAGGGTAGTAGGCATAGACTATTTGACTTGACGTCCAATAATTATCACTGATGTATCGGTGTACTATTCAGCGTAATGTTGAACTTGAACAGACAAAATGCACGAACAATAAAGCATCGCATCAGGTCCTAGTGGCTAGTCAGTCACGAGGATTAACGAAATGTCGCAAGATATTGAGTGACTTCAATGGAAGGAAGAAAGTGGGAACAAATTTGGATTCGCCGACGAGACGGTCGGATATATGAACTAAAGGGGATCAGATGTAAATATCAAGATCATTCAAAAATATGCAGCTTCGGATACCAAACCCGAAAAAATTGTTTACAAAACAATCCTAAATTAGGTAACAAACAACTCTTCAGAAAACAAGAGATGTCATAGGAATGGCATACCCTAGGAAACACACTTAGACAAGCCGAATTAATGCTAGTAGCAAGATTACTGAGCCAACTTCTTTTTCGTCATAAACAACATTCAGGTAATTTCATCTCTTCCGGCTTATATTTTTCCTTAACTGAACCATAATAATTGCTTAATATTTACGGTTTTATAATGGGAGTTACATGTATATTGCCGAAAATGTATACGTGATATTTACGGCTGTCGTGATACTATAATATACTATATGAACTCTGTCTGACTCTGGCTCTCTCACCTTACCCTTTCTCTCTGTCCCTATGTCTTGCAACAGCTATCAACTCAGGCTGTCTGTCCGCCCTCCTCTATTTGTCTATGTATGTGTATGCCCATTTCTGTCTCTTTGCGCTTCTGTTATTCCAATTCTCTGTCTGACTACGGGGGTGAGTGTCTACCAAGCTCTGTATCTATCTTTTCTATCTTGTACCTATCAGACTCTTTGTGGTTTTTATCCATAGTCTATTTGTTTACCTGACTATCTCTGCCGCTTGCTTGCTCCCTGTCTGGATACATTATGACAGATTCACCGTTAACATGACTCACTATAGTATAAACAGTCCCTATTATGCCCCACACTGTACGTGACTAGGGTTTCGATGTTATCAGCAAGGATATTGATACCGCTCCCACTGCTCCGAACAGCGCTCATGTCGCCTTTGTACTCATGAATAGAAAAGAACCCCTTCTGCTAATACAAAAAAAACGAGGGCGGTTTTAGATCTTCGCCATGCATCAACAGTCACAAAAACGCTACTAAGAAAAGAACAATTATATATATATATATATATATATATATATATATATATATATATATATATATATATATATATATATATATATATATATATATATAAGTTACATGAATCTCTCTATACCAAACGCACACAGGCAGAATTTACAAGGGGTTGAGCAAATTTTCATGGTAATATCGCCAAGAGTAGAGATATGTAATTATGTTCGTATTCCCAATCTAAAAAGTAACCTGGCCGGGGTCAACCCGAACAAAAGCGAGGCCATTAATTACAGGGAAATTCCTAGATTAGGCACGGTGAAATGTGCTGAAGCGTAAAAATTCCCCTGGATTATCCTTGCCAATTCACAGACAGGACGGTTTAAAAGACATATATCGATGTAGGTTTTGTTTATCGAATGAAATTGTATTTGTAGAGTAGTCTACTAGGCGTAAAAATGCTACTTATACAATTGTAGTTGTAATAATAAATATGACTATAAAACTGTATATTTGTTTGATGATTTTGAATAATTATTTTTTCAACATTTTGATAAAAGAAGCACTATATACATCACTTTACTCGTTGGATGTTTATCAAGACGTCGTTTTATTTCCATTTTTTTCTTCTGTCAAAATTATACAAAATTTGGCACAATGTATTTGTATCATAGTAGGAACGACAAAGGAGATAGATTCTTTGTAAACCCAAATTGTACGGCGTTAAGCGTCATTTAAATGATCATCGGTCCCCGGTCTCAAAAGAGAGGTTACTTGCCTGTGCACACGGCACTATAGATGACGACGACAGCCGCAGCTTGAACCCCGGGAAAACCAACACCCGGCTCATTCCGTAAGACTTCGCCGTGCACAGCTCGAGTAGATTCGTCAGATCGAAGGGCCTTTCCTCCAAAAAGTGCAATTATGACCACGTCTGCTGTCGTGCTTTGTCTGTTTTCAGGTAAGTAATTTTGGTCATAAGACTGTTTCACCACATTTGCAAATTTATAAAAAGGCATCCCAAATTTTGCAGGCGACAAAGACGAGGAAAATGAGACGAACAGAGTATACTTTAATTATATATTTAGGTCACCTTAAAACCTTACCTCATCAATACTTGGCAATGGACACATATGATGGAAAATTAGAATGTTTTTCTACTCGTGCAAGAGAAGCGAAAATTTCAGTTTGATTCACTCATTGGCCCTCTGAGTCGGTTTCTCGGTAAAGGAAGTCTATCATTTGCAAAACGCCCGCCGTCGAGTGGCTGCAGTACTGGCAGAACATGGGTAATGAAGCATGAACGACAAAAAGGTGACGTGACATAGGCTTTTGGAAGTTGAACCGCGCCAAAACTTTTCGGTCGTCACTCTCTCAGTGATCGTATCATTGCAATAGCTTGTCAGGCCGGGGAAAGTGTCCATACATTGAGAAAATGTACTTGTGGGTGTTAGCAGGCTGCATAGAGTAATAAAATGCTTGTCATTTGGAGGTGATGGAATTCTTTTATTCCCAGCAAGCGAGGCGTATCACTCAACTGAGCATCAGCGATATGTATAATCACATACAGTGGAGGGACTGTGGTGTAATGTAGGTCTGCAATGAATTACAGAATCAACTCCCTGTCACGCTATACGGTAGAGTCGGTGTAGAAAGAATTGTAATAGTACTCAGTGAAAAACATCATCACTCTGCTTAGGCAGGCAAATCCAGTACAAATTAGCTAATTTACAAGCCTGCAATTACTTCTTAAACTGAAGGCCTGCAACATCATAATATATATACTCTGACATTAAGTGTAAATGAAAAATTCTATTTTAGTCTTTGGATTTTACATTAATTTTACACAAGCTCAGTATGAACTGCGAGGTATTATGTATACGAACACCCTTTTTGTGCTATACAGAACATCCATTGGAGGTCCTAGGATATGACAGATGGTAATGTTGTTTGTGTTTGCGATGTGCTGAAGGTATTTCTCGCATTCATACAGTGGCGGGTTGTAACTGTTGGTGTACTGTTCAGTATTTTCGACCCTGTTCGTAAGACGCAGTTTCATGTCGTACCCACAAAGTCATGTCGGAGTGACTTGTGTTCCACCTGTCACCACACCCTGTGATGGGTGTGATGTTCAATTCTATTGTCGGAAGGTGAACGGAAGTCTGTATTTGTCAACTATAGGATTTTATATTCTGCAAAATGCATTGTTTGCATCGCTAATAGTTTGTATTTCAATTTACTGTGGTGAGAAGAATAAGACAATTCATTTGCCTTACGGAACAAAATCAAACAAAATATTATTAAAAGGTTATAGCTATACATAACAGTTATAACTATAAGATGCCCCTCTAAACGAACGTGAAAGTTTAATGATATATATTAGATAACGTAATGTTCATTTCATAAATCAATATTTCTGAGTTTCTTTATCTGGAACATATTGTTTTTTTTCAGGATTTTTTGTTTCTAAAATCAAATTTCGTGTCATCTGTCGTACGCTTTACTTATTTAATCTAAATTGCCCAATCTTGTCTCGGTACCGTTCGATTAAAATAATAAACTGATCAATAATTACTTTTTGAATAATGAAATACTTTTGTTAGCAGCAGACGTACCAATAGAGCAATATTGTTTGCTTTGTTTGTTTGTTTGTTTTTTCATTTGTATAAGCGAATTTTGACAATTATGACTCAGCAAAAACTCAAATGAACGAAACCCGAAATGGATGGTTGGGTGTCAATGTGAGCGCCTGTCTCTTCAGTTTCTTTCTTAAACTTGGATATTACAAAAATAACATATGCAGTTGCTATACCAACGCAATATTCATTTCAAGCCAAGCTATACGCAGATACCGTTTCAGGTGATTAATCGCCTCGTTTCGTATGACACGAGCAACTATGAGCGTCCAGTTAGTGTACAGGTCTGTGAGAAGCTCAGATCAGTCGTGAGCAAAGACTGTACTGTACTGTTACAAGTTCCAGTTTCTCAAGAATTGATGTTATGGCAAGTCAGACCAAAAACGTCCGCGTGACAATTTCCTCTGCGATTCCAAAATGTTTAGTAAGAAAGAAGATCATTTATAAAATCGTCTTAATATGTTTATCCGACTGATTACTATAATGTTTGTCACGTGGGTGTCGCTGATTGGCTGCTCTAGTGGCTACCTCTTTTCATTGGCTCCATAACATTTAATTTATTCAATTTATTGATGCCAGTGAAACGCCTCTAATACCAGACCCATCGGACTCAGAGTGACTAGATAATGGCCTTGGAAGATGTTTAAGATGTGTTCAATTAAAATCATTTCCACAGCCTTTTTTTGTTTTCCATTTGCATCTTCAATGACACAAAACAAAACCATCGCCTGATACGATTGACAGAGAGTGATGAAGAGATGGGTATCATGATATTGGAGAAAAGATATTTAGCCATTCATGCAGACAATATGATATGGAGTGAAGCCAACCGTGTGGTTATATTAATCAACAAGGGAAAGCGGCTGTACGCCGTGACTGTGTATTTCAATGAAGAATGTGCATGGACGTCCCATATCGAGACGTTCTTCGCTGCAGTGACCACTATGAATTCCCCAACACAATAGGGTAACAAAACATAGCAACAGTGCTACCCGCAATTTCTGGACTAGCTGGACTAAAAATATTATATAATGGAAACTATATATAAATTATAAAAATATCAAGTGAATTTTTTCAAGCAGCCCTCATTTATTATGATCACAATGTCGCTAGCCTACAATAACATTAGACCATTAGTTCGGGTACTTCAGGGGGTTGGTGGTATGTATGGTCATCGGTGTCTATTAGAGGTTGTAATCGCCTTTATTAGGCTCGACAGTTGAATCGTCAAATTTCATCAAATCACGCGGAAATAGTTCGCACAGAGAAAACGTTAGCACTTTACTGAAATTCGGAACGGAAGGTTTGTAGGACGGGGGGGGGGGGGGTATCATTAAGGTAATATGCACCCGAAAGTGAAAGACTTAAACTTTTGCTCTAACTTTCCTCAAGGAATCTTTCAATCATTCTCTTCAAAATCAAGAATAAAAATAGGGGGTCACCGTGCAAATTTTGGTACTAGAGAAACAAATAACCCAAGATTTACCGATATTAGAAATTCAAAATGGCCGCCATCCCTGTGTTAATTCTATGGAGAAAAATAAAAATTTTCGAATTTCAAAAAACTAAGCCGGTGAAAAGTTTTCTTTCACCAAGAGCTTTAAAATGAACCCCCACATGTGGTATATTAGAAGAGAATTGTAAAAGTTTGAGAGTCCGAATGTCTGTCCCCGAGGTGCGTTCTACCTTAAGACATATTCTCAGATGGTTAATCTCAACTTTGATGCTATGGGTGTCTGCAAAGTTAACTTGCGTAGATATTTAATTTAATTCAAAATATTAACATTCTATAACTCATTTCATCATGCTCATCATTTTGTTATATCTACATGCTACACCACTAATGCCAGGTCTGTACTTTGCAAGACATTGCTGCTCGCCGATGCACACTATTTCAATTATAACGATTGGCCGATTCTTGCTGACGACCGGCGACAAGCTTCGATTGATTCGGTCGCAAAAAGAGTAGTTTTGTCAGGTAGACAGTGCATTAATAGATTCAGATCTAGGCAAATACCAGGTGGACATGCAGGAGGACAGGAGATCTGGGAGTTGATAGGTGAAGGGTATGTATGTATGTATGTATGTATGTATGTATGTATGTATGTATGTATGTATGTATGTATGTATGTATGTATGTATGTATGTATGTATGTATGTATGTATGTATGTATGTATGTATGTATGTATGCACGCACGCACGCACGCACGCACGCATGTATGTATGTATGTATGTATGTATGTATGTATGTATGTATGTATGTATGTATGTATGTATGTATGTATGTATGTATGTATGTATGTATGTATGTATGTATGTATGTATGTATGTATGTATGTATGTATGTATGTATGTATGTATGTATGTATGTATGTATGTATGTATGTATGTATGTATGTATGTATGTATGTATGTATGTATGTATGTATGTATGTATGTATGTATGTATGTATGTATGTATGTATCAATCTGTCTGTTTGTCTGCTTGTCTATCTATGTGTGTGTATGTATATGTGTATGTATAAATCCGTCTTTTTGTCTGCTTGTCTATCTATTGTATTGTCGCACGGTACTACATTAACATGTGTATTCAGCAGACCCGGCAGTTGAGCCTGTTTCTCGACGTACATGTAGCTACCTCTACTATATACATAACGTTTATAACGTTTTTTGAACCAATATAAAATACTACTGACATGTACGCTTATCCTTTAGGGTGAAAAATCACTTTATAACCACGTATTTAATTTACAATCACAAGTTAAAGGAAAATTGCACGTCTTCAGATTGCAGACTCACGGCAGAGTCTAACATGGAGTGAAATTCTGGTGTTTTTTTCCTTGAGAGTCTCATCCGAGCAAAGGGTTGTTTTCACAACGTGAAAATGTGAAAAATTGCCCTTTTTTGCCTTTCTGGTGTCTTAACTGTCAAGGGAGACGATTTAAGTAATCAATCAGCAAGGCTTACAGACGTTATCTGAATGCTAATACGAATGACTGCCTTCCGCACGTATAGAGGGCAGAATGCCACCGAACATACAGTGCATTCGACAAACGACGTTTTAATTAGCATATGGCGCTAAAAGCAAAGTGACTGATGACTAAGATTGCAGTCGTACGTCAAAACGAAGTAGACCTAAGGTTTGAAATTCACGATAAAATATTCGATATTAAGATATTTTAGTGTTAATAGCATATTGTCTACAGAATCATATGGTAATGAATCGCGCCAAAAGTGCACTGAATCCGATTTTGTTTAGTTATTTTATACTGTTTACCGCACCGTTTTGGGCTAAAAGCAACATTTAATCTCAGAAAGTAATTAAATACACGAGGCAGTTTTAATGGCCATTAGATCCCGGAGTCGTGTTGGTCGGTAACAAGGGCGAACAAAATATGATAGATGTCTCGTCTAAATTACCCGCCAATTTGAGAGCATCCACAGACCGGTACGCAAGAAACAGACATTGGTTTGTGACTTGAGTCACGTTCATGGATCATCTTTGATCATTCGCAGCAGACGAGGTTTTGGCTGAAAGAGTACCTCACTTCTACATATACATTTTACAAACCAAAGAAAGGTAGGATGATGAAAGATTGTCAGTACAGATTGACAAGGTTGCAATTTAAAATAGGGCAATAATTGAAACCTGTCTGTGTGGGATATCATGTGAGCAGCGATATTTAATATTTAGAAGAGTGACCGAGGCCTAAAAGGAAAAAGGGTTTGTTCGTTTCTCATCCTCGCGCGTATCGGTATAGACCATTTTATCATGTTCGTTTGAAAAACTTATATGTAATAAAATGAGAGTCTGTTAGGTAGAGCATGTAATATTATCTGTAGCATCGCATGTTCACGGTGTATTGTTTAGAACTATTAATTATCACCGCCATCATATAGGATGTCAGAATTGCCATTGCATGCAAATAATGCTGATTTTTTAACGTCGAGAGCTGGATCTTTAAATTTAAAAAAGTGAATATATAAAATACAGCGTCGCCACGTCATTTTTTCTAAGAGACCTATGACGAGAAATTCATTTATTTATTTGTCTTAGCATAATTATGACGCCTGAATATTGACAACGCAGGGGTCAGATCAGGTCAGATCAGGTCTGTTCCACGTTTTAGGCTGTCTGTAACCCTTGCCTTGTGAACACGAATAAAACAGCCATGCCTTGGTATTTTACGCTTGAAATGGTTCAATTTTGTCGTTGAAATATGTACCGCGATGCCTGTTTCCGCGGTCGGTCATCAAATTCAAAACAATTCAAAAGTTAACATTCTGTGAATGGTATAGGAAGCTTCATATCTTGATGACATGGATAAACATTGGCCGTCCCTTCCCAAAAAACTGTAGTAAACACTTCTTTTACCAGGTCATGAGGGCTATAGGGCCCTGGCTCATTTATTACCCCGAGGGGCCATGTGTTACCAGGCTATAGCGATGTCACGGTGTTCCTGGTAATGTAAGGCCACTATAGCCGGAATGAAGACCAGGTTATAGGTGTTTTATAACACACCACCTGCTCATCCTCTTGCATGCCATTGTTATAAATGTGCTTTTATGTACCAGGCACTGACACAATACATTAATAAAAGTTTAACGGGCGATTTTCCGGGCGAGTACAGTAGTACCAGTTGCTTCACAAAAAGGAGCAAGTATCCTTAGCACAGCATACAACGTCGTCGGTTGCACTTGGATTTTCGTTGCCAATAAGCTCTTCAAGTTCCTAAACCGTGGAAACAGAAAATCTTGCTGTTTTAGAGAGGCTCATCGCTCATCCCGGGCGCTCATCACGTTCTTGTCATCTGCCATTATTTCAAAGCTGCAGACGACACTACGCGTACTTATGGTCACGTAACCGGACACTTTTCCTAGCCAAAATTTTATTTCCCTACGGAAATAGTCTTTAGAACATATCCTCTGACGTCACTTTTGTCGATTCAGTGGGGACTAGACGTATCTATTTTCTCGTCACGTGACGTAATCTGCGAATCGCAACACAGAATGAGCATGTGGCGTCTTATAAACCCAACTAAGTTCAAGCAGATACTAGATTACCCCCCCCCCCCCCCCGAGCCGTCGGGGTGACTTGGAAAGTATCATCACCGAGCGTCAAATTTATCCCTCAAAATTATAGTAATTCTACTCCAATAACATCGACATTATGATATAATAATTGTGGACAGGCTGACCTGCCTCCTGTCGCAATTACAATATTATTAAAATATTAAAACTAATCCGCACATATGAGATCAGGTATCCTTGAAAACTAGGCCAATTTAAACCCTTGTAGTTGTAAGGGTTTGCTTTCGAAATTTCGTCACTCGAAAAAGCTTTTAATCATTATCCAATTATTCAAGTAGCCGCCAGTACTATTAGAAAATTGGCTCATATGATAAAACTCTTTGATTGATGTCGCAAGCCGTATAATGCTGCAAAGTGGCTACATGACTCGCAAATCCCTGGAGTCCGCTAAATTGATTGCAAAGTCAATCGATCAAACTGTCGTCGTCGGGGATATCACAATCATCTTACATCCTAAAGTGTGCATAATTTGCGAAGAACAAAAGCTAAACAGCTCCAGATCAATGACCGTGATGAACTCCTGGTGAACTCGATGAACATATGATGACGAACTCAAAATGAACCCCAAAAGTATGTCAGGAGATGAATGTCAAAGACATCCCCACTTTCCTGTACACTGGAATGTACATTCAATCAACAGAGAAGCCACTAGCTTATTTGCATAATATTGCTGTCATACATGTGCTGAAGACAACAGTCAAAGATTGTCTGTGTGTAGGGTACCTGAACTTATGCAGCGCTCTCAGTGATAAATCTGTAAGCGGTATCAACGGGGTATTTGTGCCTATTCTAAACATGGTTTAATATGCTGCAATAGAGCTGTGAGTGACTTCTCAAAAGATGTTTTCTAAATATAATTTTTATGCTTAAAATACATTTGCGTTGCATTCAACAAATTTAGTGGATATGAATTTCGGCTCGATGAAGTTTAAATCGTACCTCCTTCTGAACTAAAGAAGAGTGAAACTAACTCAGAGGGGTCTATGAAGTCAAAAGGAAGCATGAAATGAGGAGCTGATAATGATTGGTGATTCCTGTTTCCTTTTACATCCAAAATATATGCAGAAAATAAAGTGTAATCGAATACCGCCTTCTCTTTCAGTGTCGCTGCTCTTTGCGTCCCCGGCTAGGTCGGAAGATGTGGCCGCAAACCTCAAGAAGTTGATCGAGGACAACTTCAGCCAAAATCGCCACCACACAGCCGGGATGCAAACCCACATCGCAGCTAGAGACTTCATCAAGAAGACATTCGAAGACTATGGCCTCGAGGTTAAACTGAAGAGTTTCCCGACCTCCGACACAACGGTAGGGTTAGTCCTTCAAAACTCCCGATATACGTCGTATTTTCAAGTAGTTCGATTCAGTTTGTGAAATGCAATTTCTTCTTCTCCCTTAAAAAACTATATTACAATGTAAGGTATTCAACTTGATAACACAGACTGTATGTATGTGATAGCCAGTGTCCTTGGTAACGAGTACTAAACGTTCAGTCCTGATTATGCACTAATATATAATAACTTTTACTTATTGTACACTATGTGTTGCAATTAGGCTTGCAAAGCTGATACTTTGTATATCAACGTATTATACATAGAGGAAATATTGAAAATATTGTGAAAAGATACATCCATCGATCTTTCATTTAAAGCGGGACTGACAGACGTTTTATCGTTACATTAAACCAGTAGCTTAGACTAGCAGTGCCTCATGCTATGGAATCAGATTGTTTGGCGACAGGTCGGTAGCCAGTTGCTTTATGAATAAGACGCAGACGCCAATAAGACTGATGTACTACTTTTATACTATAGAAATAACGGGCGACGCGCTGACCATTTACGTTTATTTGTGGGCAAGGGCGAGAGGAAAGCCAAAAATTAACGGGCGAGGCTTGCCGAGCCCGTTAATTTGGCTTTCCTCGAGCCCGCGACCACAAATAAACATTAATGGTCAGAGCGGAGTCTGTTATTTCCATTATATTATCAGCTAACCCAAGAAAGCCGTAAAAAATTCCGAAAATTTCAGGAGCGAACGACAACTGGGCCCCAGAACTGAGAAATACGCGACGCACTGTTACGCGCGCTGTAAAATGTTGGGAAATCTGGAAATATTTTCAGAAAAAGGTATCTCAACTAGGCCCACAGGTGCTCCATTTTATTTTGTGATTGATTATGATTTACGTTTGAGCTGTAAAGTTACGATTCTTTGAGTTGTTAATCTTATTATTCATATTCACGGGCATATAAACAGACCATTACTGTGTATTTGTGGTCAGTCACGTGGTTCAGCTCGACCAATCAAAATGCGACAGACAGGGCATGGTAATATAATACATATTTTTATGTCGCCTCTGAGTCCGAGTCGGCCCTGGTTTGAGAAAAACAATATGTGAACTGCGTCGGCCCTGGGGCGGTCTAAATCATGTCGGGTCTGATGGGTGAGTTCAGCGTCGACACAAATTTGCGACCTGGCCAAAACTTGTGTGTGTGAGAACGGTTTATATCTGTAGGCATATAATATCACAACAGGATAAATTGAAGGAATAAACTTCGGTAGGCTATCACATAAGTGGTTGGCTGTTCGTAGACCGTGGGGTCAGTAACTGCTGCCCGGGAAAAGCCGAGCGACGGAGACCAGTCAATACAGTGTGAACGCGGACCAAAATTGTTCTAATCTTATCGCAATCTTGCGCCAGGCCTAGAGGCGGTCCTTGGTGCCGACCTTGGTACGAACCTAGCAAAATTCACACTTCTTAAATGTATAAATGAAATAACGTTCAATAAAAATAAACAACTGTAAGATTTAACGTAATTACAACTATCACTGATGGAGGCAGAAATACGCCGTGAATGATTTGTATGTATAGATTACCTATGCAAATGAAACAGAAGGACAAGTCTTTATGTTATCTCAGGAGACCAACGATCCAACCCAAAAGGTCTAACCCTTCACGATTGCTCTCCCTACAGACAAACGGAACAAACGTGATTGGCGTGCTTAGAGGAACAAACAGCGGTACTTCGAACGATTCGGTTCTGCTGGTGGGGGCGCACTATGACACGACAGCAACCACTCCTGGCGTGGATAACAATGGTTCTGGACTCGCCGCTCTGCTAGAAATGCTACGGCTGCTTCTACAGTCAACAACGGGCTGCGTGAACTCAAACACCATGATCTTCGTCGCGTTCGATTCCTACGAAGAAGACGGCAAGTAATCTAACAATTTTTTACAACAGTAATGACTTATCAAGGGACAAATAATTCAAAAACACTCTTATTTTGCAAGATATAAATAAAACTATAGAACCTGTATTTATCATACCTGAAGGAAACACATGTACATGAATTATGAGAGATAAAAATAAGCTTACGAACCTCTAAAAAGGTTTGAGAAGGTAGCTGTCGTACATATACATACATACATACATACATACATACATACATACATACATACATACATACATACATACATACATACATACATACACACAGATATATATATATATATATATATATATATATATAATATATATATATATATATTTGTACTTTATTGTCTCTTTTTAATCCATTCGTTAAAATTGCTTATTTCGTGCCGTACATGTATACATGCCGTAAATATATATATATATATTATATATATATATATATATATATATATATATATATATATATATATATATATATATACACTTTATTGTCTCTTTTTTCATCAGTTCATTAAAATTGTATATTTCGTGCCGTACATGTCTTTATTTCTTGAAACAGATAATTCATGCCCTGAGGGTATGTGTGGAAGTAAATATTTTGTGGCAAATGACCTTGCTGATTACATTGGTGAAGGTTCCTTCCAAGGAGCAATTATCATGGATTCGATCATGAACTTTGATTCCACTGACAATTCCCAAGAAATATTCCTTCAAGACCCGGTAAGGAAAAGTAAAACTAATACAGCATATTAGATATAGATTATTTTGTTAATGGAAGTAATAATCTCGACCTATCTTTGCTGGTATTCCTGCCTATCTGTTCTAGGGATGGGCTGGTGCCATTTCAAACCAATAGAGGTGGAACCTCGATGAGAAGCCATGCTGAGTGTGTTACACGATGAGTTCTTCTGATGAACGTTTATTACACTTACTTACACACATGTTTATCCAAAACATTGGACCAGATTCATGTTTTCTCTTCACAAAGTAGTATCCATTATTGCCTCTGATAAATTTCCTGTCACACAAACAAGAACTTGTTCACTAATATAGAAGCGTCAGGGAGGATCACGTTCCATGGGTGCAGAAACATACAGGTGAACAGAAACGAACTACTTCTCGATAGCTATTTTCTTCTTGTCTCCTTTATGTTTACTCTTTTAGTCTGGACAATTTGACCCTTTCAATAACCAACTGCAAGATGAGAAATTTGTGGGTAATTTCTTGTTCTGCGCAACTCGACACGCAGACGCAGACAGAGCTTTATTGACAGCGTTTGTGAACGAATGGGAGGCTCTGCCAGATGATGTCTATAAACTAAAACAGCTACCGCTCAACATTGCAGGTATGTTGGGCGATTTCCTATTTTCATTCTCTGTAAAATATTACAAGGACACGTCAGGTCGTATGACCGGCTTAATCACACAACGTAAGATTATGGTAATCTTCACCTCCTTAATCATCATCATTATCATCATCACCATCATCAGCATCGTCACCATCAGCATCATCAACTTGGCCATCTGCAAAACATAAACATATAATTCATACAGCGCATTTATCAACAAAACCTCAACATCTCGGAAAACAGCATCATCGTCATCATTGTGGTCATGCTCATGGTCATTATAAGATTCCTCTTTCCTTTGTCCTTTTTCTAGTCCTCCCTCTCTTTGTCATGATTATCATCACCGCCACCACCTACACCACTACAGGCAAAAACTACATCACAACAGCTCCACTTCCTAATACAATCACATAATAGACTATCACTGTGGTCAACTGCCAGCATTCGAATCTTTAACGGCAACAATTATAACGACCTCTAGAACCTTCACCAAAGACAAACATTATGTGTTTATAATTCACGATGTGTTTGCTTCGCAGAACCGCCGACCAAGGACCAGCTATCGATCGAATTCCTCTTCGATGGTGACCATGCAGCGTTTTGGGAAAATGACCTTGCGTACAGCGCCCTCTATCTCACCGATACAAGTGAGCTTGTTGAATGCTCATACAGCAAGGCGACGAACGACAGTTTTGCACAATAAGCACAATAAGACCCGGTCTCATTAAAAAAATGAAGCATAATTTTTTTCTCATGTATATACAGATTTAGGTAGTACACACCTCAAAAGTGATAGACTGCACATTTGTCCAAACTTTCAATAAGGAAAATTTAAACCATTCCCTTTCGAAATCCGGAATAAACTCAGGCGGCCAGTACAAAATTTGCGAATAATTAGATAATAGTATGCGTATAACAAAAATAATATTGTCACATACAGAGAATATACAAGCTTCTGTCGGCCTTGTCTCGTGAACGGAAACCAAACATGCTAAATACAAAATTAACGAAAAAAATACTTTCTCTATTTCAGAGGGATCTCGCGGTGTGATGAAGGAATGTTATCACAACCAGTGCGATAACACCACCCTATTGACAACGGATAACTTGAACTTCTTGGCCAAGACAACTAAGGCATTAACAAACGCTGTTAACAAGATGGCTGAGTGCAAAGGTGAGAAAATATATTTAATATATTTTTCAAAGCGTACAGCATGTATATATATATATATATATATATATATATATATATATATATATATATATATATATATATATATATATGCATGCATGTATGTATATATGCACTCATGCATGCATGCATGCATGCATGCATGCATGTATGTATGTATGTATGTATGTATGTATGTATGTATGTATGTATTATGTTGTATGTATGTATGTATGTATGTATGTATGTATGTATGTATGTATATTTATGTACAGATGTACGTGTGTACTGAGGCTCGTGTTTAGTTCTATTGTTTGACAAATCGATAGCTGCATGTACATTGGTTGCGAAAGCTTGCAAAAGTAAGATAAACCGCTCAAAGGAAAGCAGAGCGGACTCTAATAGTCCCTTTCACTCGCAAAGTTTTAACTAATCGCACCATCATCTATCTAGTCGACTGGGGATCGGGTCTCAAATAGATTTGAAGATACGCAGAGGGAAAGATAGAAAACTAGAAAGTTTACTTAAAAGTTTAAGAGCATACACAACATCGCTTTCAAATGTCGAGTGTACTGATGTATAATTATGTGTTTTGCTTTCTCTACAGATAAAGATACCTCCCTGGGCAATAGTCTGTACAGTGCACAGGCATCATTGGGCCTGTTCCTTTCTCTGGTGGCATTTTTAGCAGCGATTTGAGCAAGTCATCAAGCAGTGATGACTCGCTCAAGATCAAGCACGGCCAGCGAAATGATTGTATGTATCATGCAGTATAATGGTAACGTCGATTTAAGCTGCCTCGGACCGTCCGTCGGTTAGTTTGGTGTGCTGATCGACGTCTTGTCGGTCTCTAATGCTGCCCTCACCGTCGAGGAATGACGCCCCTTAAAAGGGGCTGAACTAAATCTGACCCCGGGCAGTAAATGTCAAAAGACTTTAAAATAAATGAAATAATACGTAGATTTTAAAGATTTTAGCCGTTTTATTGCAACACCGATTCGAAGTCTAGAACAGTAATGTAGCATGAGAGAAGAATATAACATAATGATTTTATACACACTTCATTTCATACTTGTATCTTATGAGGAACAGTCATGGCGCATTTTACAATGTCAAACAGGCTGTAAACATTTTTTTTTACAACTTCCGTCTCTTATCGTACTTTTGAAATCATATGTCTGTCAGCTTCTCTCCATCAGAACAATATACTAAAGCGATGTTTTTTCAGTTTCTTCTTACATGTAGCTCTTTCAGTGAACAACGTTGTGTCATGCTGCTGTCGATGGTCATCAACACTGTAATATACAGGACTATACAATTGCATGCATTAAGCAAATTTACGAACAAATAAACAAGCAAATAGGAACAAAAATACATAGCGCCCTAGCGCTGATACTTCTTCCTAGAACAGCCACTATCTCTCAGGGCTAGTAAGGTCGTGATAGAAGAACCCTTTCCGATATCAAGAGTCTGGTTTTGTAATTTTTTAAGGTATAGTGTCTATAGGTGTTTTGAATATTTTCATTGCACTTGTTCTATAAAACAAACACTTGCTTATTCTTCTTCCTGTTGTACGTTGGGATTCAAACAGTTGAACTTGCAAATCAATATAATTGTGCAATGTTTTCATCAACCAACGAATTCTAGCCCGCATTAAACACTATGATTATGAACAATATCAGACTGGGCAATTGATATTATACTGGTTGTAAGTTTAATTGTATTGGGAGTAGAAATATAAAGTGTACGTTACAGAAAGAACAAGACATACTAGAAATCGCATCAATGTTTCATGCGCTGAAGACCATACCATGAAAAATAATACCATACATCACAAAGTATCTAAACATTCGCCATGCAAGTCAGACAGGCATATAGCTGGTGCTGTCTTGTTAGGCTTAGAGCAGATACATTTACAAATCTCTTATATGACGAAAATACCTTACTAATCGAGTCGATGGAAATTTTGCTTTGATACGAGCGTCCACTTGGAGCGCAATTTTGCTTGCTGACCTGAAATGTATAAGGCCGTAACTTTATTATAGTTCAAGGTTATGCAGGGGTCGTTTAAATGAGCTATGCAAAATTTGGTGCAAGACCATAATGTTCCTACTTGTCGTTGCGGTATGTCTCTACCGAGTTGTCACGTGTGTACTGCATGTTAAGATTCTTCGAATAGTTTTTCAGCAGGACACCCTCTGTAGGTGATATCAAAAGACGTTTCTAAGAAAGCATTCGATAAAATCTCAAATCTACTAAGGATAGATAAAGGATCCGTTATCAGGGGATTTTCTATCCCTTGTGTTTTGTCCTGTATTTTATCAAAATTCATTGTCTAGAGTTTAAATCGTTAATAGATAGAGCTTTTCAAGGGCAATCAATATCGTATGTGTATAAGAAGTAATGTTCGGTAAAACGCGATGATATCAGTGTATTTTGTATTATTGAGAGTTTTCAATTTCTTGTTACTTATACTATCTTCGTATACAATCAATTAAACTTCACTGGAAATATTAATAAACACATTAAACCTAAAGATGAGCATATTTGTGTCTTGAAATGGGTTTATGGCAAATTTTTGACAGGGTACCCTCGTTCTACAATTCCTGCTTTATGATTTATATAAGATGAGCATATTTGTGTCTTGAAATGGGTTTATGGCAAATTTTTGACAGGGTACCGTCGTTCTACAATTCCTGCTTTATGATTTATTTTTTTCAGAGGCCTCACTTAAGTGTGTTTTTCACACCCCACTGTCCGTCCCCGATTAAATGTTTGTCGCAGTTCCGGTCAAACATGCTGGCCATTTGTTATTAAACGTACGTTAGTCTTGATAAAGGTTATTTATTTTACAGTAATGTATAACAGATAATTGGTTGAAATGATGATATGACTGAATCGTCAATTCTTGGGGGGTGTGGGGGGGTTTTGAGGTTGTCTACTGATCGACCACAGAAATTAGCACAGGCTGGTCATGATGTAGAAAATCCAGAAGATATTACAACAGTTGTTGTATCTTTTATTTGGTGTGAGATCAAAAAGGATGCAGTTTCGACAAACTTTACATTGCCACTGTTAGTATCAACGAGGTGGCGGATGGTGCAATTTTTTTTTGTTTTTGTGAAAATCGACATGCAACACCTACACGGAGAAATATGTCTTTGATGGCGTTAATGGTCTTTCTGTCGATATCTGTTGCCTCGTATTCAGGAAAAGGGGTTCTTAACTCTTTTGTGACAGCGATGTGTGGATGAGCAATAGCGCCAGCTTGATCTAGTCTCGTCGCATGCAAAATATAATCTTACATTTCCTGATGAATCCAGACTTAGTGGAGGGCCGCTTATGAAGTACGCTTATATCGCCTTTCTGAATTATTTGTTTATCCAATGGCGTTTGCCGTTGAGAAAAACACATCACAAGTAGTAATCAGAACACGTGTCATTTTACAGAAAATTATAATTAAGTGACAGTTAAATTTATTGAGTCAAGCAATATATCCCCTGCAAATACTTGAACACGTATCACGGAAATGTTTTTCTTTGAGTGTGCAGTCGAACAGACTTCCTAACACTTGATTTAAAGTTCACCAGGGTCGATATTAGGCACAGCTTCATCAGCACAACCATTACTTTTTTTTCCATCCTCGTATCTTAATAACTTAATCAAGTCCATTTCATCGGTTAATAGCAGAAACAAGCAGCTTCTATAAATGAGAGCGTTCACAGTACCGACTCATTAAATTCTACTGTATTTCCTCGCACTACATTGATTGGAGTTACGCCCATTTGTGACCCAGCTTTGACAAGATACTGTGACGTTCCTTTCACAAAGATGTACACGAAGGTTTTTATATTATGTCTTGGATCTAATAATACTTAACTGTCATACAAAAATCGGAGGAGCGCTAAAATTTCGTAAAAAAATATTTTTTTTGCCTCAAGAGAGGCTCTGGGTAACGTTGATTGCGGTCATTGATTTTAAGTTCAAATTAAACGCATTTGATTTCATTATTTTACTTGAGACATCGCCAAGCGATACATCAACATATTTAGAGAGAGATTACAGTAATCAAAATTAATTGCAAGCTGCAATAAACACGGCGGTATTAAGAAGACAATTTCATCATCCTGCCGTAAGGTATGTCTGGTTCTTCTACAACTGTCATCGTATTGTCCTCGGACACCAAGCATGCGCAACCATTATACCTGCCCTCTTCGATTAGTTTCACGACTACGTCGGCGACGAAGGATGGTCTGGAATTGGAACAGTACAAATCACATGGCTTTTATTTTACACGCTTCTCCTCTCTTTATGACTAGAAATTTAATTTTGGATAATAAATGCCACAGCGGAGGTCAGTCGTTTGCTAGTTCTAACAGGAAAAAATGGCGAAGTCTATCAGGCAAGGTGTAGATAGTATGATAGCTTCATGTTTGAAGAAACGCATGTATGTGCCTATTTGCATAAGTACCAATGTAAAAAAAGTTTGCATGCAAATTACTGATGTGAAGAAGAATACAATGATAGTACACCGTTTTCTAAAAGAGACTGATTTGATATATCAGAACTGATAATTTCTCATCTCACTATTGTTGCTCCTCTGCCATCGAAGGTGATCAAAGTGTAATATTTCAAAGTGTTTTCACAAAAGTCTGGAGATAGCTTTCCGTAAAACGCTAGAAGCCTTTTAACTACGGCTAATGTTTCCTTTGCGCATTTGGCATAGTTTATTCTTTTGTTATAATAAGTACTATGGCAGTACTTGTTCAAATAAGTCCAGGACCTTTCAATTGAATGTTTTCCTCTGAAATCGCCCAGGCCAGATAATATGAGTACTAGTCAATATGGTCTATCTCTGTCGATACATTGGCAATCCCTACGTTTCAACGGATAGACAACGAAAACAAGAACTCACTGAATTAAGGTCATGGCTGAATGCGGCTGCTCTGTATCTATTGTGTATTTGCAAGTATCTTTTAGATTGGCCCTAATTGCAGTGTCAACCCGCTCTGGACATACAGCCGATACCCGTACGCCATTTTCCTCTACATTTGGCTCCTTCTGTAAACCGATGTAAATGTTCGAAAAAGGTATAACAGAAGCAATTAGTATTGTTCGGCCTTCATATAAAACACGAGCAAATTTCACATTTGGATACATGGTCATAGGGAGTCTAAAATGACATTTCCCTCCCTCATAAAAGTCTATTTAATATTTGTCGCAGGGGATCGTATTTCTTTCCTGTTTAAAGAAGATCGAGATAGTTTAGTTTATTCTTGTACTTCTGCGATTAAACACAACTGTTATAGAACATTTCATGCAACAACTTCATGCTTAATAGCTGTATAAAGATACGGAACAAGAGTGCTGGACGCCGTGGCTCTTAAAGAGACATGGCATTTGCCAAATTCTTGGAGTTGCTGATATGTTAACTCAATTTAAATTGAGTTAACTCAATTTAAAGTTGATAATAGTAAACTCACTTAAACGTTTCCCATCACCAAACCGTGGGATGCGTGCAATCCCATAGACAAGAGTCTTTGGAACAGCGGTAGGAATCGAATACTTTCTTTAATGTCCTTATCTAAAGGTAAAATGTTTTTCCGGCAAAATGTAAAATGTTTTTCAGGCACACATATTCAGACTCTCAAATTGTGTTAAGTCATTTCAAAGCTCTTGGAGGGAATCGAATTCCATCATCTTATCATGTGACTCTTCCGTCATTTTACTTTGTGGACGAAATGATGTTGAAGGAGTAAAAGTCAGTTGACCGTCCCAAACTTTACTTTCGATATTTCCCTGGCCAACGAAGAAGAATCGCCGCACAGACTTCAATCAACAGCCACTTGAAAAGTGTTGAAGCAAACTATTATTCCTAGATATGCTTTCAAAGGAAATTTTCAACAGAAGACCTACACCACACTGACATAATCCTCCAACGACCCAGTATATAAGCTTGGTGCCATCGGGTCATGAATGTTTTGTTTCCAATGCACGTTTCTTTATAGGAATTGCAGATTCCTCGTGATCTGTTTCACTCGAAAGCCTTATCTTGTAATACTATGCATTGTGTGGTTAATCGTCTTACAAATAATTAACTCTTCTTGTCTTTTTGAAGTATTTATTAACGGAAGGAGATCACATGATCATGACGAATAGGAGGCCATATAAACAAATTAAAAATGACATAAAAGAATGTGGAAACGCGATATAAACAAATAAAAAAAGTTACATACAGCAACAGCCCTTGTGAACCCAACAACTCCATATTTTGCAGCAGTGTAGACAGGGGCTTTGTTAAAGGCAATAATACCTGGAAAAGGCAAAACAGGTGAAAAATGTCAGTTTCTTCTGTTACATGATTGAGAAAAGAGATAAATTGTCAATGAATTGTCACAAATTGAAACTATATTTAAACATGTTATTTGTACTCGCCATCGCCTCAGTTATTATCACTTAAATAATATACAATTACAGTGCTACGGTTTATATTTGATATAGTTTGTATTGAGGTGGTATGCGCCTCGAAAGTGAAAGACAATTTTTGTTTTAAACTTTTGTCAAAAAAATCTTTCGATCATTTACTTTTATAATCAAGAATGGAAATTGGGAGTCACCGTGCACGATGAAAAAATAATAGAAGTTTCGATTTTCGCAAAACAAAGACGGTATAGATACTGCTAACACCAAGATCTTTAAGTAGCCCCCACAAGTGATATGTCAGAAAAGAATTGAAAAAGTTTTAGAGTCCGAATATCCGAATAGGCGAATTCTACCTTAATCTTACCGGCACTAGATGCTGTGTTTATGACGACACCGCCATTCCCACCATTTTGTATTCCCATGAGTTCCACTGCCAAGTAGGTTCCAATGATCACCGGGATCTGCAAATTATATATTTGTAGCTTATCAAATTAATTATAGTTTGTAGCTTATTAAATATTTGTAATGAAAATATAATTTCCATAATCTAAAGGAAATTACACTATGGATCATCATACGATTTACAAGTGGGTAGACAATAGCTTTGATCTGATGTGATTATTTTTAGTGTAACTGGATCGATAATGAATTTCCGTATGTTTCAATGCGAGATATAGCCTAGTATAATAACGCAACGTTGATGTTGTGTTGTTGATAGATAGAGTCCTGTCCAGATTTCGATTCTATTGACAACAATAAGATCGGACATTACATTCGTGTAGGTCATATTGACAAGGTCACGTTTATGGAAAGGCTTACTATTTAATTTGTCAACACACCCAATGTGAACGTAATATTGAATGTTATCAATATTGGTAAGTGAAGTCAGTCGACTTGTGAATAGATATTTTTATGATCAATTGGAACTACACCATTATATCGCATATATTGATAGGTAGTTTTATAATTGCGCATTCCCTGACCCCTGCAGGTAAACACATACTCTTAGGATTTAACCAATGTCTGTCAGCAGCAACAATGTTTGGTATATAAAACAATGGTAGAATGGGCCACTTTGGAATATGGAAAAATTAGTTTTCAAATTTATTTTTGCTTAGGAAGTGTAATTAGCAAAAATACTGACATGACGATCACAACGTGACAAAGGTTGGCAGGTGAATTTTATACGAAACGTTAACGAAGAGAAGGACATTTTTCTGGCAAATGTGCGAGAATAATCGTTTCCGCTCGCAAGTTTTCGATTATGTTGTAGATTCTCTTATTTTAAATTTTGACATGAGTTCGATTCGTTCCGTTATGCCGATTGTATATTTTGAATAATTGTACCAGGAGCGAAACTTTGCCATAGTTTTGTTATGTTCTGTCATTGATTTAAGTTTAAGCGATGTATGTATTCATTGCTTCGATAAAATTTGTGTGGGATGAGTTATAGTTGAATGTGCGAGCGTGAGTGCTTCTGAACTCTACAAGGTGTTGAAAAGTCAGTCAGAAAAATGTAACCGCTTAGCCCGATTATTGAACCTCTCTTTTTTGAGAGTGGGGATTTGATCGAGCGGTTTTGTCTGTTGCTTCTCATCTAGGTCACTGGGTGCCGTATGTTGTGTGTTCGAACCCCGAATGAAGACACTGTATTGTAACTGATTGTGAATGAGGCGATCCTACAAATAAATATTTTGAGGAAAGAAGCTATTGCCTAACATTATTGTTCCTTTGATGATCTATTACTTCTTTCAATAAATCATCTACAACGTTCTTCTTTTCCATACAATTCTACTCCTCCCCTAAAAACTTCTTGAACAATGCTAGTCGTCAAAAATATTCGAAACAGCCCCCTCTACAGGCTATAGGGAAGTGTTATTCCGCTCATGACAGGCTAACGGGGTTTGTCCGTGTTAGCGCTGTGGTTTGTTACGGGTTGAAAAATGTTAAAATGTCATTCCAACTTAAAGATTACACAGGAATTTTATTGTAAACAGTTTGAGATTCCGCCATTTCATAGATTGATAACTTCAGAATTATGAAGAAAACCAACAAGACATTAACAGTAAACGGCACCTTTTTTTCGTTGACTGTACAGTGCGGCCAATACATAATACTCAAACCGTGGTGCCCTATACTCAAACAAACCTAAGGGAAATAAATGAGAATTACCAGATTGGTAGTAATCGTCTTGACGGGTTTGTATTCATTGCAGATGCCTGCATTGTTGCATACAATGTCGAGTCGGCCAAATTTCTTTTTTATGTCCTCGAAGGCAGCTGCAGAGGGGTAAAAAAGACACGATTTGTTCATTCAAGTATTCACATAATGATTTAGTAAAGAGATGAAACTCATACAAATGACACAACATTGGCAACATTGCAAGGAAAAACCAACTATATAACATCCATGTAAAATCTGAAGTAACACTTGAGCTAGCTATATGAAACCTACATGTAACTTCAAACGAAAAGCAGGTAATTCAACTGAGGTTTTCAAGCTCACATTTTAGCTGTTCGTTATCGGTGACGTCACACTTCACAAAAACGACCCTTTCATCCCCAAAAGTCTTCTGAAGCGAGGTTGCGACTTCTTGTCCGTTAATCGAATCGATGTCCACGATGCTGACTCCCTGAGAGAGAGGGGTATGTTAATAAAGTTCTTGTACTTCGCCCCTCGAAATGAAAGACTTCAACTTTTTGCTGAAATTTCCCCCAGGCAAATTCAACCACTTTCTTTCAGTATTACAAATTAGGGGTTATCGTGTAAATTTGGAAATAGTGAAACAAAAAACCAACTTATAGAAATAACGGGCGATGCGCTGACCATTTACGTTTACTTATAGACAAGGACGAGGGGAAAGCAAAAATTAACGGGCGAGGCTATTAATATATGTGTTTTAGTGAACAATTTTTGCCAGAGAAGTTTTTTTCTTTTACAGTGCAGTGCAGTTGAATGTGCCGTAGAATGAGTGCGTGTTGGATGCAGTAATATCCTCTCAACTTTTTCATAGCTGTTCAAACTAGCATCTGGATGCATGACTTGAAGGTGGATTTAAGAATCTGCTGCTCACATGTATAGTGTATTTCATGGCTGAAATGTCCATTTTCATCTATTTTAAGTGAATATGTTCAACAATAACAGAACGCCACAACCTCAGTGCATGATCAATAGGTATAGAAGTATTTTTCACTTGCTATAGAAAGCCAACTGCAGTATATCATGAAAATAACTTTTATACCCTACAGATCATGCAATGAGTTAGTGGTTTGTACGTGTCACAGTCAAATAGCTTATTGGTTCTCAAACATTTATCATGAGGCTATATATGTTGAAACCCCAAATGTTATATTTTCATAAATTTCCCAGGAGTAAAAATAATTTTAGTCCACTATTAACTGTTTTTTGCAATGTTGGCGTTTGTATCAGTGCCAGGCTGAGTCATGTCCCATAAGTAACTACTTCCGAAATTTGTTTTAGAAAGCTGTCAATGTTAAAACTTCTAGTACACATATTATACTAAATGTGTTATCCTAAATCGATCTTCATTTAATACAGATCCATCACACAGTAAATATATATTCTATGTCAACTATCATGTTCTGTGTCATATTGCCTCCAATGTATAAGGTGTAGGCTGAGCTATGCCTAACAGGTGAATTCTTCCCAATTTTATTTTAAGGCCAGTGAAATTGGATCTTTATATAAATATAGCACAATAAATGTATCTACTAAAATATCTTACTTTGATATAGATCCATCATGAAGTAAATATAAAGTAATCAACTAGAGTATGTTTTGTGTCATGTGGCCCCTGATGATTAAGCCATACAAGCCATGTCTCATAGGTCCATGTCTCATAGGTAAACATGTCCGAAAATTTTATTAGGTGGCTGTTGACATTGACATTGAAATAGTGTGAACTAAGGTTACATTCACAAACACCCCTCTTGAGGAAGGAGGATCAATGGGAAGATTTGAAAATATCAAGGGTATGTTAGGAGGGGGCATTTCACGGCTTTTGGGACTCAAAGGGGGACTCAAAACAAAAGTCTCTGATTGGTATGAAATAGGTGTTTGGGTTTGGCTAATTTTTTGGAGGATTAGTTATATGTGTATCTCCCTGCAAAGTCCAGTTTTTTGCTCACGTGTTCACACACGTGAGCATATGTCACAGCGATGTCTGTATGTGTGTCTGTCTGTCTGTCTGTCTTTCTGTCTGACGGTGTCTGTCTGTGTGTGTGTCTCTCTCTCTGTCTGTCTGTGTGCTCGATATCTCAAAACGGCTAATTAAATCAGAATCAAATCTGGTACATAGATTTAGTTTGCAAATGGCAAGAACTGATTAGTTTTTGGCGGGTGTGGCTTGCTTACTTTTTGCTCATTTGCATAATTAATGATTTTAGAAAAAACGGATATATATTGACAACGACTGCACACAATTTGATGAGATTTGCTACAAATATTGATCACACCAAGATATATCAGCTGTGAAAGATATTAAGGGGTGACATAAAAGATAATGGATAATTTGCATATTTAATGAACTTTCCTAATTAGGGATATATATCTGATTTGACTTGATCAAAATTGACAAAACTTGGTATGTATATTGAAGATACTATGATTTAACATTATTGAAAGTCATTAAGCATTTTTACTTCATCAAACTCTTAATTTGCATATTTAATGAACTTTTGAAATTAGGGATATTTATTTGAATTGACTTAACCAAAATTGATGAAACTTGCTATGTACATTAAAGATACTATGATCTAATATTTTTGAAAGTCATTAAGCTATTTTACTTCAGCCAAATACTTATTGCATATTTAATAAACTCTCCTAATTAGGGATATCTACCTGGATTGACTCAATCAAGTTGATGAAACTTGCTATGTACATTGAAGATACTTTGATATAACATTATTGAAAATCATTAAGCAGTTTTACTTCAGCCAATTCCTTATTTACATATTTAATGAACTTCACTAATTAGGGATATATATCTGAATTGACTCGACCGGAGTTGATGAATCTTGCTACATATATTGAAGATACTATAAAACAACATTATTGAAAGTCATTAAACTTTTTTACTTCAGCCAATTCCTAATTTGCATATTTAATGAACTTTCCTAATTAGGGATATTTATCTTTATTGACTAGACCAAATTTGATGACACTTGCTATGTACATTAAAGATACTATGATACAACATTGAAAGTCATTAAGCATTTTTACTTTAGCCAATTCCTTATTTGCAAATTTAAATTTCTAATGAAGGATATTTATCTGTCTTGACTAGACAAAAGTTGATGAATTGTTTTGTACATTCAAGAGACTATGATACGACATTATTGAAAATCATAAAACATTTTACTTAAGCCAATTCCTAATTTGCATATTTAATGAGAACATTTCATTCAATTCCTAATTTGCATATTTTAATGAACTTTCCTGATTGGGGATATATACTTGGATATAGAATTAATCTATAGTGAATATTATTCATTATGTCGATCATAACACTTTCAATGAAGTTGCAAACATGTGGCAAAGGTTCAAATTTACACATAACTGCAATTTGTAATGATACACGTGAGCATTTCCAGTTCATATCTGGTTAACTAATCAACACAGCCATTGTGTAGAGTCAGCATTGTTATTGTTAAAAATTGAATTCAAGTCCAGACTAGAATTCCTTTTTCATCAATAATAATGATTATGGTCTTTACACATGCACACAGAGTATTTGCAAAACAGACTATTGTTATGCTAGCATTATGTGGGGAAAAAACAAGAAACTGCAGTTGATACACAGAACAAAACATACATGATTTGCCAAAAGTTAAACCAAATCTCCCTTTTATACAAATATATTGTGTCTAGTTTACCTGACAGATGAGGGAAGTCATCCTGTTTCTATACTTTTTTTTGTGACCACAAAAGGGATAGTAGCTGTAAAGTTTACCTTCATTTATACTTTGGCTTGTAATTGTACACAGAGCACTATTGTTAGTCCCCGCGGATGAAGTCAAGAGGACTTATGGTTTAGGTGTGTCTCTCTGTCGATCTGGCCGTCCGTCCACGTAGATATCTCAGACATGCCTGAGCCAATTCCTTTCAAACTTTGCACAAGGATAGTACACTAAAGCATACATATGCATGTCAATTGTGTGTCAAGCAATAATTAGTTCTAATTTGCAAAATTAGTGATTTTTAAAAAAGGGCTCTGTTTCTTAAGAGACCGCGTCAACTTTGATTTAACTTTGTACAGATGTTGGTCATACAAAGTTTCAATAGCACACAAAGACATTTGTCAATATTGTGTCAATTGATCGCAAATGTGCATATTTACTGATTTTTCATGATTCCGGTAATGAGTCAAGAAATATTAACTCAAATTTGATGAAACTTTGTACAGATGTTCATATACCACAGCCGTAACAGTGTGCAAAGATATTAAGCAGGATCATGTCAATTAAGTGCTAATTTGCATATTTGATTAATTTTCGTAATTAGGTAGATATGTTTAGACATTCTGCAGCAAATTTCATGAAACCTTGTACAGATGTTGATCTCTTCGTGCTCTAATAGTGTGCAAAGACGTTCAGAAGTATCTCGTCAATTAATTGCTGATTTGCATATTTCATGAACTTTCCTAATAGTGTGCTATGTCCAGAAATACTGCACCAAATTTAATGAAACATGGCACAGATATTAATCTCTAAGTACTCTTATACTGTTCAGAGACATTAAACAGTAACATGATGACAATTAATTGTTAATTTTCATATTCAATAACTTTTCATAATAACTGTGATATGCCTAGAAATACTGCAAAAAACTTGATGAGACTTGGTACAGGTGTTGATTTCAAAGTGGTGTAATGGCATGCAGAGAGTGTTTAGTCGTATGATGTCAATTAATTGCTGATTTGCATATTTAATGAATTTTCGCAATTAGGCTGATATGTCAAGAAAAGCTTCATCAAATTTGTTAAAATTTGGTATAGGTGATGAGCTTATTTTGCTTTAACATTAGATGGTCTCACTGTTAAATTTTTGGAGTGATCAAACCTTTTTAGGTTGGGCCTTTGAAACATTGATATATCAGGCCACCAAATGGTTGCCATGGAAACAGGCTGCATGAGTATAAAGATCACTTTTATTTATTACAACCTATCAAAACAACTTTTTTTGAAAGTTTTGTGGCATTTTAAGCAATTCTCAATGGCATTTGACTATAATTGATAATTTCATACCACAAATAGTTGCCATAGAAACAGGCTGCATGTGTATAAAGATCACTATCATTATTATTATTATTATTATTATTATTATTATTATTTCACTTATGGTTTTCCTCTGTCTCGTTGGTAAGCCTTTTTTCGAAAGATTGAATAAGGGTCAGCCTGGTTTTTTGTTGTTGTTTTTTTTCAAAGGGGAGGGGTCTACCACTTTATGATGTCCGCAGAAAAATAATCCACACCACCCTCCTGGCCGAAGAAACTGACCACTCCCTTGGGTCACCAAGTTCACCACTGGTGACCCCTAGAGCAAATGACCTCGTTTCCAGTGATTTAGTTCTAATTCAAAATCATCCGACCTTTCACAGTGTAAGTATTGTCCCAGTAGTCGAAGGATACATCCAACATAACCGTGGAGGCATTACGCAATTACTCTCCTTCGTATAATTGATGAATATCCGAAGACAGACAATGGTTAGACAGACAGACAGATATATATTAGATGCTAACGTAGTTATTGGTTTGACCCTGTTCAAAACTAAATGGTTGTAAGTTTGACTCTAGACATTCTAGCTTCGCTGGCAAGTAGTTCACCTGTTTCTTACTCGCGCTTTATGATTAGTGAAGTAAACGGAGCAACACCAACTTGGTAAGACCATGGAGTAGTGTGACCTAACTTGACACTGCGATTGCAAATGCTTAATTTTGAACCTTGATTGAACAGTGCGACTTCATTATTAAAATACACTTACCTTCGCTTCCTTGCGTAGCAGTATTTCCACTATGGCTTTACCAATACCATTGGCTCCACCTGTGACCAGTGCTGACTTTACCAGATATGTCCATGTTGTATGCATGCACCGCCCATCCTCTTCACGCTGTCGATTGTGATCTAGATTGTGTTATTTAACAATGTAAAGTCAACTCTATCTGAGTCTAGGTACACGTACATTAGCTCTGCAGTGGCTGACGGGGATTGATTTGGGCGCACTGTCGCACGTTTTGGAAAATTTTACTGATAAATCTACTACGAATAAGACAACTTTGAATTAGAGGCCATGGACAGCAAGCGAGGGTATTTGGTCGCGGATAGGAGACCTCTGGAGTGAAAAATTAGCACATCCGGGAAAATCCGAGAGAAGTGAGGTGATTATTTCAACCAAATATGCTAATCTTCACCCCAGAGGGCTTATATCCACAACCAATACCTGAGTGCACCTTACCGTTTATAGCCCCATTATAATATGATTAGGTTAAATACAAGTGGACAATGTAGTTATTTAGGACAAGACGTAACGAGTATCGGGTTTGTGAGCCCAGCCTCAACACAAACTCTAACAAAACGTGTCGGAATGGCGCGCGCGTGCAGAGTTGATACCATGCCAATACGGTAACCCAAAGCTTCGGTTAAACATCAAACTTGGAGAATTTTACTTGAAATCGCTCAAAAAGAAATTTTAAAAAATGCTGTTTTATCGCCGTCGTTGTTTGTACAAATTTTGTGGTTCATCAAGCTGACGTTCATCAAGTTGACGGTACGGTCATCGAAAGCCCCCCCCCCCCCCCCCCAAGAAAAATAAATTGACCGGGCTATTCTCGTTTTTGTTGAAAACATACATGGGCTATTCCCGTGTATTGTTGATGGCATACATCCCAAAGTTGACTTGTGTGAATCCCAATTCTTTCTCTTAGTTTCTCGATCTCTGACAGAGTTTCTCAATCTCGTGTTGGCGTCACATACGTTTACTAAACAGATTAACAAGGCCGGCAGATTTGCTCTGACCAGAGAAGCAAAATAAAAACCCATTTCAAAGTAAGCTTGAACTTTCTGTACTGTATATGTAGATTAAGCTCGCACACACCTTGATATTGTACGATTTCACCTCTTGCTCAAATTTTCAAGAAAGAAACTTTTAAGCCATTCCTTTCGAAATCCAGAATAAAAATCAGGGGTCTAGTACAAAAGTTGCGAATCATAATAGTATGCGATTAAAAACAACTGACAAAAGATTGTACAATCAAAGAATATGCAAGCTTCATGTCGCGACGGCAAACCTCAAACCAAACACGCTAAGTGAAGAAAAATGACAAAAGATACTATCTCTACTTCAGAGGGATCTCGCGGTGTTATAACAACCAGTGTGATAACACAGCCCGCAGTTAACTTCAACTTCTTTACCAAGTCAACTAAGGCTGTTAACAAGATGGCTGACTGCAAACGGAAGAAAATAAATTTTTCAAACTGAAGCCGCATAATATATATATATTATATATATATATATATATATATATATATATATATATATATATATATATATATTGATTTTTGAGCACCACGTATGTACTTATGTACGTACGTACGTACGCACGCACGCATGTATGTATGCAAGCATACACATGTATGACTACGGCGCGCCAAATGTTTCAAAAATATTTATCGATTCAGTGCAAAAATAAACTGTCTTTCTCAATTGAAATAAAAATTCGGTCTCATTAGGAAGGAAATAAGTAAGAAAAGTATAATTAAAAAACAAAAGACAGAAATGTCATTTAATACTTCATTTTAACTTGAGAAAAATCTTTTAAGCGTAATTAGGAAATAAATAATTTTCAACGATTTGAAAAAGTCATACATCCATATTTATCGACATACATACACGTATAATAGTTCGCGAAAAAGGTGCAATGAGTGCTGATTTTACAAAAAGAAAAAAGAAAAATATGTTATACAGTGATACGTCCACAAAATTCACAAGAAAATCACTAAAAATCACTACTACCACTCGGAAAAATAGTACAAAAAATAAAAACGTGAACCACATACAGAAAATAATTGTAAAAGAATCAGACAAAAAAAGCCATGCATACATAAAATTATTTATGTACTTAAGAAAATTAAAAAGCACTACGTCTCATAATAAACGTATTATAGATAATCAAAATATAATATGAATCACCAGCCGCTTTGACAGTAAAGAGAGAAATCGGTGAAAACATTCGGCAGTGATGGCTCTAGACAAAAGTGGATCTAATCTACAAAAAAATAAAATAAAATAAAATAAAAACGAAAAAAATAAAAAATGCCATGAACATAGATACAAAACAAACGCGTGGGCCTGTGGAAAGAAAAATAAATGAGGACTCGCCACAGCAAAAAAAAAAAAAAAAAAAACGAGCACTCGCCACAGAAAAAAAACAACAAGCCCTAAATTACAATTATTTTATTCAAAAAACTCATGGTTCACGTTTCCTTCGATCGATGAATCCCCAACAGCGGGGAATCCGATCACCACATACTCCAATGTTTGACGAAATATTACTTGAGCATTTCAGTGATAACGTGACATCTTGAAACCTAGCTCTGTTTGGCTAGGCCCTGCTCTACTGGAAACCATACTTGATGAAATGAAGTGGGCAATATCACCTAAAGAACGTCCAAGTTAACAGTGAATAGTTCCAGAGAGTCGAGTTAACTGAGCCAATTTCAGACAGTCCATAGGTCAGATCACGAGCGAGACGTACAACCTATGACCCTTCATAGCAACACTGCGAACATATCGATGCCTTAGGGACCGTCTCAGATTGTCGCAGAAGTTCAAAAAGCGAATTTATTCGTTAAGGGGGGGGGAGGGGGTTTGACCTCCATTCAATTAGTGAACTTCACTTTCGCACTTTTATTTTGTGATCACAAGTTTTCGTGTGTTTATTTTAATTAAGAAATACTGCACACTCGTGCCAACAAATTTGTAACTGTTTCCATCTCGTTTGTGGCCCAAACACAATTTACCGATAGGAACATTGTATCCTAAACATTTCATTCATCAAATTATACAAAGACAAAAAGTATCATTTTTTTAAAATGTGCTATTTATAAGCGTCTGCTAAAACTACTAGATGTCTTTATTCTCTCTTGTTATGCACCTGGTCATAGTCGTTTTAATATGATTGAACATGCCTGGGCCCCCTTGTCAAATTTTTTCGCTTATTTACCGCCCCTACCAAGTACAAATTGCGTGTTCACAAAGACAAACAACAGCACAAGAGATGCAAAAAGGGAAAGTAAAATAAAATGAAACTTTTATGCGTAAAATGCCCTGTAAGTACTCAAATCTGATCGTTTACTTTAATTGTAATGTGGCAAGGGGAATACGTCTTTAGTAGCTATAGCAAAATGCAACATTGTACTCTCAGGCAGACATGAACATTTCGCACTTTTGAAGTTTTGTTTAGGGGGAGGGGGGAGGGGGTTTTGATCTAAACGAAGAAATTTCGTTTCTTGAACTTCTGCGACAATCTGAGACGGTCCCTTAGGCGCGGTATGGCAGGGAGCCCACTGCAGGCCTTCCACCGAGCCGCACTGTCATCGCCGTTTGGCCTACATGATTTCTACACAGTTTTTATACGTATGGTTCGATACATCTGGTTCAAATACCATGATAATAAACCACCTCGTTGTTTGCTAATTCCTCGTCTATCCTCAAAGATTACCCAAATCATGATAAAATGAATAGTTTTTAAGAAATCTGCTGCGTGTTGAGAGAACGTCCATCGTTTTCCGTGTTCGACAAGACGAGCGACGCAACTGTACAAGTTACGACTTACGACTTTACGACTACGAGTATGGCGAGAGTGTCCGGCCTTCGCAACGCCAGACACTCTCACTATACTCGCACGGCTAGACTGGCACATACACGACATGTTGATCCCCATTGCAGAAATCTTTATATCCACATAGTCCATATATGGAGCTACGATATTTGTGCAGTAGCCTATACATAGCTCTGGGTGGCAGGGCAGGGCTGTGAGTTACCGGCGTTATATAACGCCTGGCCGTATAACGCCGGTGTTATACGGCCTGGCCGTATCCGGCAACTCACAGCCCGGCCTTGCTGCGGTTCCGTAGCCCTACCACTCCCTTTGCTGGTTGTGTTCAGCTACAGTGTACAGAGAAATAGCGTCTGCTTGATCAGTGTTTGTCAAGTCGGGCGCGGTGCGTTCGCGTTCTACAGGTACTAGTGAAAACGTTGCCTCGAATTTAAACGGAGTGTTTCAACCCGAGTATTTTTGCCTTTGCCACACTCCATTTAGAGGATAAACCCACGGGATACGTGTGTGGTTCGATACATAGCGGCCGCTGCTAGCTTTGCATGGCAGGGCTGTGTACGTGTTACCGGCGTTATACGGGAGGCCGTGTCACGCCGGTAACACACAGCCCTGCCATGCAGAACTAGGCCGCAGCGTGCTGCGTGGTATGCAATTTTACTATGCATACCCACATGGCGGCCGCTGTGTATCGAACCACACGTAACCATGGGCTAGCGGCAAGCCATCGTTTTGTTGGGGTTTGGGCACAGACTGTCTATGATTTGGGAGAGGCGGCCCTACACTTTATAGCGAGGGGATCGCTGGTTGCCGGCGTGTGACCTACTGTACTAGCGACGGGACCGCCGGCTGCTGGCTTACCACCTCGAGTGTACATTGGAGCGAGGGGACCGCTGGCAGCCGACGAACCACCACGAGTATTTTGTCCACTTTTAACCAAAACTGGTAACTGTTTAATATAGAATGGGACGTGTCGGTAACTTGGACGTCCATGAGATGATATTGAAGACTAGAAGCTGAGAGTTATCGCTGAAATACCCCAAATATCATGTCCAACATCCGAGTGTGATGATCCAAAACCCTCTGGCATTTAGCCCTGCGTACGATGCTGTGTGTTCCGCTACAGCTAATCGCCCCGCTCACCACGGGGCGATTAGCTGTAAGCGGAACACACAGCATCGTACGCAGGGCGATCTGGCATTAAACTGTAACAATTATGACATTGACAATTATTCAATTTTCATGTTGGGCTTTTTCTGCGGGGTGTCCCACTCTGTTTTCTTTTCTCGAACGGGCCTCTTTTTTTTCTACTGAGGTTTTTTTTTTTGGTAACCCCTTTTTTTTTTAACCTCGCTTTGGTTTTTTTTCCAAGCTGACCTCGTTTTGGTTTCTTTACAGCCTCAACACCGGCGCGATCTCGGTCAACTTTTCAATTGTGATTCTCTTTCTTTTTTAGTCAGACCTGATGGTGGTTCCTTTTGTTTTTTTGGTAGTAGTGCAAGTACTATTTGTGGTTTTGTTTTTCATCATTTTAATATTTTTTGTGTGTTTGCTTGATTTTTTTTTCTTTTTTCCCTTATAATCAGCATTCACTGCACCTTTATATCTAATACACGTGTACGTGTACGTCAATAAGTATGGGAGTGTGGTATTTCCAAATTTTGAAAAGTTTATCTTCTCATTACGGTTTAAAGAATATTTTGCAATTAAGCATTACATAACATTCTGCCCTTTATTTTCTTCCGTAATTCCATCGAATTTTTATTTCAATCGAGAAAGACGGTTGCGAGTCATCTTTATCTGTACAGGCACATTCAAATATTTAATGACACGTATTTTCAAATGAATGCTATTTTTATGAAAAGGTACATTAATAAAATGCAATGATATGGACGAAAGAACTTTTTTCTTTATTATTCATACACGTTTAAGACTTTTTTTAGAAAGAAAATTTGACAGTTTATTTTTACTCTATGACGATAAATATTTTTGAAACATTTGGCGCGCGCCAAATGTTTCAAAAGTATTTATCGTCATAGAGTAAAATAAACTGTCAAATCAAATAAAGTCCTAAACGTGTATGAATAATAAAAAAAAAGTTCTTTCGTCTTGCATTTTATTAATTGTACCTTTTCGTAAAATTAAAATAGCATTCATTTGAAAATATGTGTCATTAAATATTTGAATGTGTCTGTACAGATAAAGATGACGTGCAACCGTCTTTCTCCATTGAAATAAAAATTCAATGGCATTACGGAAGAAAATAAACGAGAAAAGTATAACTGCAAAAAAAGAGCAGAATGTTATGTAATACATAATTGTAAAATACTCTTTAAACCGTAATGAGAAAAACTGATTGCAAAAATTGAAAATACCACACTCCCATACTTATTGACGTACATACACGTGTATTTGATATAAAGGTGCAATGAACGCTGATTATAAGGGAAAAAGCAAAAAAAAATCAAGCACACACACAAAAAATATTGAAATGATTAAAAACAAAACCAAAAATAGTACTTTCACTACTACAAAAAATAAAACGAACCACCATCAGGTCTGACTAAAAAAAGAAAGAGAATCACAATTGAAAAGTCGACCGAGATCGCGCTGGCATGGCGTTGAGGCTGAAAAGAAACCAAAACGAGGTCAGCTTGAAAAAATCCCCAAAACGAGGTTACCAAAAAAAAACCGAGGTTAACAAAAAAAAAACAGTAGAAAAAAAGAGGCCCGTTCGAGAAAAGAAAACAAGAGTGGGACACCCCGCAGAAAAAGCCCAACGTGTAAATTGAATAATTCTCAACGGCATGATTGTTACAGTTTAGTGCCCGGGTTTTGGATCATCACACTCGGATGGTGGACAAGATATTTGGGGTATTTCAGCGATAACTCTGAGCTTCTAGTCTTCAATATCATCTCATGGACGTCCAAGTTACGTCCCATTCTATATTAAACAGTTACAAGTGGACAAAACACTCGTGGTGGTTCGTCGGCTGCAAGCGGTCCCCTCGCTCATGGCGTGCCTCAATGTACACTCGAGGTTGTTAGCCAGCGGCCGGCGGTCCTGTCGCTGGTACAGTACACACCGGCGACCAGCGATCCCTCGCTGTACAGTGTAGGCCCTCCTCTCCCAAACCATAGACAGTCTGTGCCCAAACCATATGGAGTCCTACCCGAACAATACGATGGCTAGCCGCTAGCCCACGGTTTCGTGTGGTTCGATACATAGCGGCCGCCGTGTGTATGCATAGTAAAATTGCTACCACGCAGCGGCCGCTATGTATCGAACCACACGTAACCGTGGTTTAGCCTCTGAACGGAGTGTGGCAAAGGCAAAATACAGGCTAAAACACTCCATTGAGATTGGAGATTTCATAAGCACACTGAAAGTGTGTGAAATGGAATCCTAATTCCATTAACCAAAAACCGAATTAAGATATAACAGTGCATTTCCCCAGAAATGGCAAGAGCGCCCTCAAGTGTCAGCCATTCAAAGAAAGCAAAGGGCCTGAGCATGCGCTTATCTTCCTTCGACTAAATGGGTGCAGACAATTTCAATATTTCTGCACATTTATGTGCAAAAAGGACACCTTTTCACAACTGATTAACGAATAACTCAAAGCTTTATTTCAGTATTTGAAATATACACAAGTGTCAATTCTGACATTACAAACAGCATATGTAATCACAATTAATAATGTGCCAACAGTTTTAACTCAGTAGAATGAAGAAACATGCAACTTTAACTGTTTTAACAAATGTCCTGAACAGTGGTCTCGCCACAACATGAATAAAACACAATAACTTCAACCCTTATTTGATCCGAAGGGACAGGATAGCAAACGATAAAATCAACAGTCCTCATTTCCTCAGCTTGTCCGATAACAGGTAACATGACATGTCCATGGACAGCTACAGTACCTCTCTGGTAGTCTTTCAGTGGTCAGGTAATACTACTGCTGCTTCCTGCAAGATCAGAAAAGTAGCATGGAGACTACTTAGAGTGGGTTGGGTGTTCCATGTGGTGGGATTGTTATATCTTAATTCGGTTTTTGGTTAATGGAATTAGGATTCCATTTCACACACTTTCAGTGTGCTTATGAATCTCCAATTCCATATCCCAAAACCTCCTTAAGATATAACAGTGCATGTTCAAAGCCTAACTTCTAGTTATTGAGGTTGTCCCTTAAGAATTTTTGTCTGGAATGTCAAGCTCTGGCTATTATTATCGTTAGATGGAACATCTCGTAGGTAAAACCTTGCAAATGTTGATGTTTTAGACCAGTTAGCTTGTGTCAGTATGTCTTTTACTGACACACCTTGTTGTTTTGCTTTAGATGTACATGCTGATCTGGTGGAGTGTGCCTTAAAGATGTCAATATTTATTCCTGCTAATTTCATCATTGTTTTCAACCATCTGGCAAGTGTACTAGTGGATACTGGTTTGTGAGGCTTGACATAGCTCAATAACAGCTTATTTACTGATGATTTCCCATCAACTTTACCACGCCAAGGCTCTGATAATATTAGGTATTCACATAAGCATGAAACAACACATAGCCGTGGTTGTATGGAAACATATGGAAGGTTACACTACCCAAAGGACTGTGATCTGAGGATTGTTGCGATGAAGCAAATTTTGCTTTACTCGACTTAGTCAACGATGAATATTTGAAAGTAATGTCACTTCCATTATCACACATACTTTTTATGTTTAGAGTTTGGACCTCAGACTGGCGTCCGGCACTAGCCAGAGTCAATAACATACAAAGTTTCAGAGACAAGTCTTTTGGTTTCATTTCTTTGTTATCACCCATACCTTTGATATAGTTCAAAACCTGATCTACATCCCAGGTATCTGTGTATCTCGGTTGTGGTGGTCTTTCATTAAACACTGCCCTCAATAACATCATGACCTTGGGGTGTTTACCTACCCTATGTCCATCAATAGGAGGATGGAAGGCAGAAAGCGTGGATCTGTATGTGTTAATTGATCTATTGATACCCCGTATCAAACAGGTGAGTAATAAAATCTAGGATATTTGCCAAAGATGCCGAAAATGGATCAATTTGTCTCCTATCACACCAACAACTCCACTTTCGCCAGGAGGAGTTGTAAGATGCTGATGTTTCCTTTCTCCAGGCATTTGACATAAGCCTGGCAGTTTCATCTGAAATTCCTTCTGTAATGAGGGAATGCCTGAAACCTGCCATGCCGCTAATTTCAGTCCGTCTCCCATTGTTAACAACGGTGTGGTTGTTGTGCTGGTGATAGCAGAAGTGTCTGGTATGTTGGAAGGAGGATCGGAAACTCCACGGACATTTTCATTATCACTGGAAACCATGGCTGTGCTTGCCATATTGGTGTCACTATGACAATGGTTGTTTCCTCCTTCCTCACTTTGGCCAGACATCTCCCTATCAATGCAAATGGAGGGAATGCATACCCGTTCATACCCACCCAGGACGTCTGCATTGCATCGAATGCTATTGCTTCTGAGTCTGGTTTCCAAGAAATGTACCTGTCTATCTGATAGTTCAGTCTCGAAGCGAATAGGTCTACATTCAATGGTCCCCACATTTTCTGAATTTGTTTGAATATCATGGGGTCCAGACGCCAGCTGCTGGAGTCTTCCACATTCCTGGATTCCCAATCTGCCAGGACGTTCTGCACTCCGGGTATGTGCTCTGCTATTATTGTAATTGTGTTTGTCAGGCAATAATTCCACATTTCTTTGCTAGTGTCACCAGTACTGTGGATTTCGTCCCTCCCATTTTGTTGATGTAAGCTACTGCTGTCCGATTGTCTATTTTCAGAAGCACCGTCAAATTTTGTTTGCCCTTTGTAAAGGTTTTCAGAGCGAGGAAGGCAGCTAGAAGTTCCAGTGCATTGATATGCATCATGGCTTCCTCTGCTGTCCACGCTCCTCCTGTCTGAATTCCCTGGGAGTGTGCCCCCCACCCTTTTTTCGACGCATCTGAGGTTATCATGAGATCCGGGCAAGGGCAAATGATTGCCTTGCCATTGAAGTCTCTCAGGTGGTGGCACCACCACTGCAGTTCTGTCTTGCACTCTGGAGATAGAGTTACTAGGGTTTCGTATGACTTGTTGTGAATCAGTGATCGTGTTCTGGTCATTTGGAGATATCTGCACTGCAATGGTGCTGGTATTATTGCTGCAACTGATGCAGTCATTCTGCCAATTATCTGTGCTAGTTCTCTCACAGATACCAGAGTTTTGTGAGCTAGGTTTGCACACTGATTGATAATTTGTAAAATCTTGGACTCCGGGAGAAACATTCTCATTGTCACCGAGTTGATAAGGAAACCCAGAAACTCTATTTCCTGTGTTGGGACTAGGTAGGATTTCTCCCAGTTTATGCCAAACCCAAGGTGTTGAAGTAGGAACAGTAGGGTGTCCCTGTCCCGTATTAATTGATCTTTGGATTGATTCATCAGGAGAATATCGTCCAGGTAAATGATCAACCTGATACCCATATGCCTCAATATACCTACCGGTACAACTGGTTTCATTAATTTGGTGAAGATTCGTGGTGCTGATGCTAGCCCGAATGGTAGGCATCGAAATCGATACAAATTCTTCCCCCATCAAAATTTGAGGTATTTCTGAGATTTCTGACTCACTGGTATGCTGAAATATGCATCTTTCAGGTCTACTTTGCACAACCAGTCTCCTTCCCTCAGGAGGTCTTTTAACATGTGCAAGCCTTCCATTTTGAAGTGTTTGTATGGTATGAACTGGTTCAGCAGTTTCAGGTTGATCACTGGGCGATAACTCCCATCTTTCTTTGGTACTATGAATATCTGACTTTGAAAATCTCCTTCCTGAGAGAAAGTTGTCTTGATGGCCCCCTTTTTCAACATCTTTTCCACTTCTTCGTTGATCAGAAGGGACTCTCTTTGTGGGAATTTTGGCTGTTGTGGAGGTTTTGCCTGAAATGGGATGGAGAAAAACTCTATATGGTATCCTTTTACCATTGATAGGATGTTTGGATCGTTTGTCAGTTTTTGCCAATTTTGAACATATGCCTGTAACCGACCTGCCGGTGGCATGGTTTGACTTATGTTTGCCTCTGACAAATGTAATTGTCTTACTGTTGGATGAACATTGTCGTGATAATTGGGTTGTATTATGCTTTTTGTGCCCTCTTGGCTGTTTTGTATGGGCAACTGCGAGGCATTCAGACAACTTTCTTTTGAAGGTGATTGTTTTACAAGTGGTTGTGACCCACCTGTTGTTGTGTTGGTTCTTATAGTTGTGTGATTTCTTGTGACTGGACTGCCCCCAGAGGACCATTTACCCTTTGGGGGCCCACCTCGAAAGGGTTGGTTTCCATATGTGGTGCCCTTACCACGGCTTCTTTTGTGTGAATACTACATGTTTCGTTTGGATTGAGTGGTCTGGTGATGACTTTTTCAAATTTTTCACCACACAAACCACTGCAAGGTTTCTGTAGCAAATCACCATATTTTTTCATGATGTCCTTGGCTCGTTTAATATCCTTGGTGAGCTTGACAAGCATTGATGTTTGCCTGTGATAGTTGATTGCAACGTTGGTTTGTCCAACGAGCATCACTGTACTTTTATCAATTAAATTTACAGTGTCTTCCAAATCCAGTGATTCATTTGCCTTGCCACTTTTAATGGAATGCATAGTATTCCACAATTGGGATAGAGGACCCATACATGTAGTGTTTAACAGCTTTTGTTGGATTTTACACATTGAGTTATCGATACCTTTTTCAATACTGTAACCTTTCGCTTGGAAGAAGTTATCAATATAACCATCAACTTTAGGTACCTCGAGTGACACAGACTCAGGAATTGGATGGAAATCCATAACAGTTTCTTTCAGGGTTTTGTCTTTCACATATTTCCTGAAATTCTTATCAACATACGATTGTAAGTTTGGCGGTAACTGCCATGTACTCGTGTCCTTCTCCAGATCGAACATGGCGTAAGATTCAGTTTTGGCGGGCTCACGCTCGCTAAACCGCCGTTGCCTTGCAGCATGGCTATCTGTGACGTCATCAGAGCTGTCTGAGCTGGATGTAGAGCTACTCTCAGAGTCATGACTACTAGAGTCTGTACTTGACGCTTCACTATCCGAATCCTCGGATTTATTGTTAGACTCACCGGTCTTATCATGTTTATGCTTGTTTCCTGTAACCTTTCTGTGAGGTTTTTCAGAAGATGGCTTGTTACGTACTGTTTTCGGGTCGACAGTCGATACCTCTATGATCGCATCCGATCCGATCCCTCTACCCGTTTGAGGCCGGGCTTGAGAGCTTTCGTTATACGTGCTAGAGTTTTCTCTCAACTCATTTGCACCAGAAACATTCGAGTCCGCCATAATTTTTCGGAAAATACCGTTAAATTCGCGGAGCCCAATTTGCGCACAGCCGCACGGGCTGCAGCCATTTAGGAGAAGGAAGATAAGTGCATACTCAGGCCCTTTTGCTTTCTTTGAATGGCTGACACTTGAGGGCGCTCTTGCCATTTCTGGGGAAATGCACTGTTATATCTTAAGGAGGTTTTTGGGATATGGAATTTGGCGTAGGCAACGTTTTCACTAGTAGGACCTACATGTAGAACGCGAACGCGCCCGACTTGACAAACACTGATCAAGCTGACGCTATTTCTCTGTATACTGTAACTCTGGGTGGCAGAGCAGTAAGTTACCGGCGTTACACGGCCAGGCCGTATATAACGCCGGTAACTCCACAGCCCTGCCACCCAGGGCAATGTAGGCTACTGCACAAATATCGTAGCTCCATATATTGGACGGTGTGGAGATGAAGCTTTCTGCAATGGGGATCGACATGTTTTGTATGTGCCGGTCGACGCGGTCTAGCCCTGCTCGTAAGGCTTGTGCACTGAGGTTCTGCGGGATCGCAGTTGCATCATAGTGCATGTTAAAGTTGCGTCGCTCATCTTGTCGAACACGGAAAACGATGGACGTTCTCTCAAACACGCGGCAGATTTCTTCAAAACTATTCATTTTTAATGCTTGGGTGATCTTTGAGGATAGACGACATGGACGAGGAATTACCAAACAACGAGGTGGTTTATTATCATCGTATTTGAATTCATTTCATTGTAGAAATCCACGGTTACATGTGGTTCGGCAGCCGCCGCGAACCACAGGTAACCGTGAAGAAATCATATAAACGGTGATGACAGAGCGCGAGCGGTGCATGGCGAGTGTCCGGCCTTCGCAACGCCAGGCACTCTCACTATACTCGCAGGGCCGTGGAAGGCCTGCAGTTCGCTCCCTGCCATACCGCACCTAAGGCATCCATGTGTTCGCAGTGTAGCTATGAAGGGTCATGGGTTGCGGTTGTACGTCTCGCTCGTGATCTGAACTGTGGACTGTCTGAAATTGGCTCAGTTAACTTGACTCTCTGGAACTATTCGCTGTTAAACCTTGGCGTTCTTTAGGTGATATTGCCCACTTCACTTCATCAAGTACGGTTTCAAGTAGCTCTGCGTGGCAGGGCCCAGCCAAACAGAGCTAGGATTCAAGTAGCCCTGCGTACGATGCTGTGTGTTCCGCTACAGCTAATCGGCGACGCCGAGGGCGATTAGCTGTAGCGGAACACACAGCATCGTACGCAGGGCTAGGATTCAAGATGTCAAAGTTATCACTGAAATGCTCAATTAATATTTCGTCAAATATTGGAGTACGTGGTGATCGGATGCCCAGCTGTTGGGGATTCATCGATCGAAGGAAACGTGAACAATGAGTGTTTTGAATAAATTAATAGTAATTTCGCGCGTTTGGGTTTTTTCTCGGCGAGTGCTCGTTTTTTTTTCTTTTTTTTTTTTTGCTGTGGCGAGTGCTCATTGTTTTTTTCTTTTCACAGGCCCACACGTTTTTTGTATTTGCTCTGTCCATGGCATTTTTTTATTTTTTTTTATTTTTTTAGTAGATGATGTCCACTTTTGTCTAGAGCCATCACTTCCAAATTTTTTCTCTGATTTTCTCTGATTTTCTCTCTTTACTGTCAAAGCGGCTGGTGGCTCATATTATATTTTTGATTTTCTATAATACGTTTTTATGAGACGTACTGCTTTTTAATTTTCTTAAGTACATAAATAATTTTATGTATGCATGGCTTTTTTTGTCTGATTCTTTTATAATGATTTTCTGTATGTGGTTCACGTTTTTATTTTTTGTAATATTTTTTCCGAGTGGTAGTAGTGGTTTTTAGTGATTTTCTTGTGATTTTTGTATACGTACCACTGTATAACATATTTTACTTTTTTGTTTTGTAAAATCAGCACTCATTGCACCTTTTACGGGAACTATTATACGTGTATGTATGTCGATAAGTATTGATGTATGACTTTTTCAAATCGTTGACAATTGTTTATTTCCTAATTACGCTTTAAAGAATATTCTCAAGTTAAAATGAAGTATTAAATGACATTTCTATCTTTTGTTTTTTAATTATACTTTTCTTACTTATTTCCTTCCTTAATGACACCGAATTTTTATTTCAATCGAGAAAGACAGTTTATTTTTGCACTGAATCGATAAATATTTATGAAACATTTGGCGCGCCGTAATGTGGGGATTCAAATTGTTAAACTTTTTGAATCAATATAATATGCAAAAAGTGCAATGTGGTCATCAACAAACGAATCATCTAGCCCGCACTAAACACTATGATTATGAACAATATCAGACTGGGCAGTTGATATTATACTCTGGTTGTAAGTTTTATTGTATTGGTAGTAGAAATACAAAGTGTACATTACAGAAAGAAGAAGACATACTAGAAAACGCATCAATGTTCCATGCGCTGAAGACCATACCATGAAATATAATACCATACATACAGACAGACATATAAAAATTACAAATGACCTCAAAAGAGGGATAAAACTGCAGCAAGTGTGAAGGAATACAGTAAAAAATTGGCCGACTAGCGGGAAATACAGTACTCGTTAAAATAAAGAGCAAAGTTAAAACAAATACAGTAAAATACTAACCGACCAGCGGTCAGTCTCTGATTTTCAAGTGTTTTTTCTCCCGCTGGTCGGTTAGTATTTTACTGTATTTGTTTTAACTTTGCTCTTTATTTTAACGAGTACTGTATTTCCCGCTAGTCGGCCAATTTTTTACTGCAGACAGACATATAGCTGGTGCTGTCTTGCTAGGTTTAGAGCAGATACATTTACCAATTTCTTATATGAGAAAAATACCGTCCTAATCGAGTCGATGGAAATTTTGCTTTGAGCTCGATTGGAACTAATTTGAGATAATTGGATCTTTATATTTTTTCAAATTTCTCAAAAGTGTTTAGGGCCGTATAGCTGAATGTTGCAATATTGCAAATTACTCATAAAACAAGTGTGTAGTGTAAAAGAAAAGCATATGAGATTACATTTGTAGATTAAATCGGCATTACTTCATCATCCAATTATCCCAAATTAGTTCCAATCGTGTTTTGATACTAGGGTTCTTTTGTAGCGCAATTTTGCTTGCTGACCTGAAATGTACAACGCCGTAACTTTATAAATGTTCAGTTATGCAGGGGTAGTTAAAATGAGCTATGCAAAATTATGTGCACTGAATGTTAATAATCTTCGGATAGTTTTTTAGCAGGACGCCCTCTGCAGGTGATATCAAAAGACGTTTCTGAGAAAGCATAAAATCTCAAATCTAGGATAGATAAAGTATCCGTTATCAGGGGATTTCTTTCCCTTGTGTTTTGTCTTGTATTTTGTCATAATTCATTGTCTAGAGCTTAAATTATTAATAGATCGAGCCTTTCAAAGGTAATCAATATCGTACGTGTATAAGAAGTAATGGTCGGTAAAAAACGCAATGAATATCAAAATGTATTTTGTATTATTGAGAGTTTTCAATTTCTTGTCACTTATACTGTCTTCGTATACAATCAATTAAACTTCACTGGAAATATTAGTAAACACATTAACCTAAAGATGCGAATATTTGTGTCCCGAAATGGGTTTATGGCAAATTTTTGACAGGGTACCGTCGCTCTATAATTTCTGCTTTATGATTTATTTTTTCAGAGGCCTTACCGTAAGTGCTTTTTTCAAACCCCACTGTCCGTCCCTGGTCAAATTTTCGTCGCCATTCCGGTCAAACATGCTGTTCATTATGTTATGAAACCTACGTTAGTCTCGATAAAGGTTATTTAAGGTTAACAATTAATTGGTTGAAGTGTTGATATGACTGAATCCTCAATTTATTTATTTTTGCGGGGGGGGGGGGTGGGAAGATTGTCTAATTGACCGACCACACCAATTAGCACAAGCTAGTCATGACGTAGAATGTACAGAAGATATAACATCGTTATTTTCCATGACACCCTTTAGGTGCTGTATATTTTATTTGGTGAGAGACCCAAAATGATACAGTTTCGACGAACCCTACATTGCTACTGTAAGTATAAAAGAGGTGATGGATGGTCCTTTTTTTTGTTTTTGTGGAAATCGACATGCAATACCTCCATGGAGAAAAATGTCTGTGATGGCGTTAATGGCCTTTCTGTCGATATTCGTTGCCTCCTTATATTCAGGAATGGCGTTCTTACCTCTTTTGTGACTGCGATTATGGATGAGTAATAGCGCCAGCTTGATCTGGCCTTTTTGCACGCAAACATAATATATTTCCTGATGACAGCTGTTATGAAGCAGTCCCTTATACGCCTTTATGAATGTTTTGTTTTTCCAAGGCGTGTGTCATTTAGAAAGTAAACACAATTAATCGCAAACAGTGATTAGAACACGGGTCATTTTACAGAAAATAAGAATTCAGCGAAAGTTAATTATATTTAGTCGAAGCAATATGTCCCCGGGAATAGTTGAACATTTATCACAGAAATGTTTTTCTTGCAGTGTGCTGGCACTCATTTATCAGCACAAGCATTATTTTTCCGTCCTCATGTCTTTATAGCTTATTCGCAGTCGATTTCATTGGTCGATGGCAGAAACAAGCAGCTTCTATAAATGAGTGTAATCACAGCACCGAATCATAACATTAGGGGAAGACTGCATTAACTTGCATGGTACCTGAAACCCGAGTCCTTGCCTGACCAACTCGGGTGACAAACAGAAGACTTTTAATCCCCCAAGGTTTGAATGTTCCATTGTTATGTTTATCTAATCCAGCTGGTGCCATTGTAGTGCCATTGTAGGAAAGGCAGGTCTGTGAAATTGATCCTCCAGGGTGTACCCATCCATTTGTGACCTAGCGGTGACAAGGTACTGAGACGTTCCTTTCACGACAGATGTACTCGGAGATTTTTAGATTATGTCCTAAGCTGATATACTTGATGCAGTCATACAAAATCGGGTGAGCACTGAAAGTTCGTAAAATATATATTTTTTCGCCTCAAGAGAGGCTCAGGGTAACGTTAATTGCGGTCATTGATATTAAGAAAAAAATTGCGATGTTAATTTCATTATTTTACTTGACACATCGCCAAGCGACACCTCAAAAACATTAAGAGACATAAATTACAATAGCCAATAATAATCGCAAGCGATAAAAATGGCGGTATTAAGAAGACAACTTCAGCATCCTGCCGTAAGGTATGTCTGGCTCTTCTACAGCAGTCATCGTATTGTCCCCGGATACCACGCATGCGCAGCCGTTATATCTTGCCTCTTCGATTAGTTTCACGACCACTTCGGCGATGTAGGATGGTCTGAAATAAGAAAAGTACAAATAACATATTGCACATTTTACACGCTCCCACTCGCTTTATTATCGTTTATTTTGGAGAATAATATGGCGTAAGTCAGGTGTCGGCTAGTGTTAATGGGAAAGATGGCAAGGTCTTTCCGGAAAAGTGGATATCGTATGAGAGCTTCATGATGTGATAGCGTATACAAACGCGTGATGTATATACGTATTTGCGTACGTACCTCCGATCAGTACTAACGTACTTTCGTACAAACGTATGTATGTATGTATGTATGTATGTATGTATGTATGTATGTATGTATGTATGTATGTATGTATGTATGTATGTATGTATGTATGTATGTATCTATGTATCTATGTACCTATCTACGTATCTGTCTATACGTATGTAAATATCGTTCTTATATACTTAGATTATCTCATATAATACACAACAATATACCGAGAAAAAAAGGGCATGCATGCAAATTACTGAAGTGAAGAAGAATACAATGATATTACACTAATTGCCAGAAGAGACTTATTTGAATCGTCAGAACTGATAATTTCTCATGACTGATATTGTGCCTCTGCGATCGAAGACGACCAAAGTGTGATTTCAAAGTGTTTTCTCAAGAACCTCGGCGAAGATAACAAAATTACTACCAGAAGCCATTTCGACAACTGCTGATGTTTCCCTCTCGCATTTGGCATAGTTTTTTCTTCTTTGTACAAGTGCTATGGTAGTTTCTTGTTCAAAACGTCCTTTCAATTAATCTTTTCCTCTGAAACCGCCCACGCCAGAGAATAAAACTAGCCAGACCTCTACACAGCCAAAGCTCTCTCGATGACATTTACAGTTCCTATACGTTTCTGCGGACAGACAACGACACAACAAGAACTCACTCGATAAAGTTCATGGCCGCCCTCAGCTGTTCTGCTTCTGTTGTATATTTGCAAGTATCTTCAAAATTGGCAATCATTGCAGTGTCAACCCACTCTGGACATACAGCCGATACCCGTACTCCATTTTTCTCTACATTTGGCTCTTTCTGTAATCCGACGTAAAGGTTTGAAAAAAAGAGGTATAACAGAAGAAATTAGTTTTATTTGACCTTCAAAAATACAACCAAATGTCACCGTTTCCATGGTTACAGCGAATCTAACTATAGTTACGTGGATTCTAGTACTTCTGCCTTTAAATACGGCTTAAGAACATTTAATGCAACTATTTCATAGTTAACTGCATAAAGCTACAGAACAAAAGCGCTGTGGACGCCTTGGCTTTAAAAGAGACGTGACAGCTGCCGCTCATTCTTTGAGTCGCTGATGTGCTGACTCAATTTAAATTTCACTGACAAATTTAATCCGGACGTTCACATTAGTAAACTCGAGATTTTGAGTTTCGTATCAACGTAATAAGGTATTTGTGCAACCCATAAAAAGATTCTTCGTAACAGCGGAATCGAATAGTTTCTTCCATGTCATCATGAGGTGGAAGTGTGCTTCAGAGAACACATTTTAAGACTCTCACATTTTTACAATACATTTCTGATCTACCATTTGTGTAAACTCATTCCAAAGCTCTTGGCGTGAATATATATTCCATCAATTTCTTCATGTGAATCTTCCCCGTTATTGTAATCTAAGGACCTCACGAAACTATGTTAATTAAGTTAAAAAAACAGTTGACTGCCACCAACATTTAAATTTCTCTGGCTTATGAAGGCGAATCAAACACACTTTTATCAATATCTAGTTTTTTGAGAGAGAGATATTTGGAGTTTTGAAGCAAACTATTATTCCAATACATGCTTTGAAAGGAAAAGAGAAGACCTACACCACACCATCATAATCCTCTCTCGACCCAAAACAAGCTTGATGCCTTCAGGCGGCGATTATGTACGTTTATCTATAGAACTTGCACTTTCCGCGCACCTACTTTCACTTGAAAGCGTTATCTTTCATCTTACAGATAAATCACCTCTTGTCTTTTTGACGTACTTATGAACGGAAGGAGATCACGAGATCATGAAGAATAGGAGGCGAAAACAGCTTTAAATGGCATACAAGAATGTGGAAATGCGATATAAAGACATTTAAAAAGTTACATACAGCAGCAGCCCTTGTGAATCCAACAACTCCGTGTTTTGAAGCAGTGTAGACGGGAACGTACTTATGGGCAATAACACCTGGAAAAAGCAAAACAGGTGAACAATGTCAATTTCTTCTGTAACATGATTGTGAAAATAGACGAATTTTCGACGAATTATAACAAACGAGATTTAACATTACTTTTGCACGCCATCGCCTCGGTTATTACACTCCGGATACTGTCACTTATATATACAATTGATAGCGCTACAGTATTATTTATTATATCATACCAGTATATTGATGGTGCAAATACATTGATCTTATTGGTCGAGACGCGAAAAGAACCGTGTTATATTGGCGATATACCACGGCTGTCATACGCGCGAGCTCTCAGCTTGAGCAAAATTCCTTTTATGACATTCCACACCAGAATTTCAATAAACTATTATGATATGATAGCAATAAATCACACCCAGGACGGTATACCACTAGAATTTGACCAGTCCACTTCATATATGCACTCGCTATCGCTCGTGCATATATGTCGTGAACTGGTCAAAATCTCGTGGTATACCGTCGCTGGGTGTGCTTTTTTGGCTAATTATACATACATGAGGGGTTGGTATTAAATATGGTTACCTGCAATAGATCCTGCGTTTATGACGACACCACCATTCCCACCATTTTGTGTTCCCATGAATTCCACTGCCAGGTAGGTTCCAATGATCACCGGGATCTGAAAGTGTAAGTTTTATGTTTGTAGTTTTTCCACATCTCAAAGAAGATGTGAATATATATTTTAAGATCTATTTGAACATGTTTATTTAGCATTTATAGAAGTTAATTGTATTATATTTGCACATTCCCTCTCCCAACAAGCAAACAATATTGTAAGAATTTAAAAAAAAATATCGGGAAGCGGAAACAATGTTAATGTTCGGTTCAACTTGATAAAAACCGTGTAGAACGGGTAACTTTTGAATATGGAAAAGCTAGCTTCAAGAAGAATTTAAACTTTTCAATATTTTAGCTAGAAAATGTTATCAGAAAAACAACAACATAACATGACAATCACAACGTCACAAAAGTTGGTAAATTAATTTTATACCACACCCGAAAAGTTGCATGTTGGGCATTTTCCTGGAAAACTTACGGGAATAACGTTTCAACTCGCGCGTTTTCGATTATGTAGAAGGTTCTCGTATTGTAAATTTTTGCTTGAGTTTGACTCATCCCGTTGATGCCGATTGTATATTTTGAATAATTGTACCAGGAGCGACACCCCGCCGTAGGTGTGTTATATCTGTCATTTGATTTTTAAGTGATTGTGAATGAGGTGATTCAGCTACAAATAAACATTTTGAGAACGAAACAACTACCTAGCATTACTGTTCCTCTAATGATCTATTATTACTTTCAATAAATCTGCGACAATTTCTCTTTTCCTTTCAATTCTAATCCTCCCATAAAAACTTCTTGAACAATGCCATTCGGCAAAATTGTTCTAAAAAGCGTCCCCTACAGGGCATAGGAAGTGTTGTTCTAGTCCGGCAGCCAGTGGGGTAAACCTTGCTTTGTGGTCTTAAGTTTTTTTCTTGGTGGATTTCGTTTGTCAAGACCACCACAAAAAGAATTTAATTACTGGCCCTCTGTCAGCATTGAGCAATTTGAGAAAATTAGCATAATCAAAATGGCCGCCAGCTTATTGCACTTTGTATGAGAAAGAAGACTCAAATGGCTTTATACATATTGTAACTTTGTTTTTCTCGTTTAATCACCAAGCAGTTGCTGACGGAAAACTGGAACATAAATATTGGCATATAGTATTTGAATGACATGCTAATTGCATAATTTCAAGATGGCGGCTAGCTGTAAACATGTCCGGCAGCCAGCTGCCAGTGGGGTAAACCTTGCTTTGTGGTCTTAAGTTTTTTCTTGGTGGATTTCGTTTGTCAAGACCACCACAAAAAAGAAGTATAACTACTGGCCCTATGTCAGCATTGAGCAATTTGAGAAAATTAGCATAATCAAAATGGTTGCCAGCTTACTGCACTTTGTATGAGAAAGAAGACTCAAATGGCTTTACACATATTGTAACTTTGTTTTTCTCGTTTAATCACCAAGCAGTTGCTAACGGCAAACTGGAACATAAATGTTGGCATATATTATTTGAATGACATGCTAATTTGCATAATTTCGAGATGGCGGCCAGCTGTAAACAATTCTTTGTTAAGCGTAACTCTACATTATTATCATTTACTGTACTTTGTGCAGTTATTTTAACACAGTAACTTTTACATCAGTTTTAATAGTTGTATGTACATAAACTTCTTTTTCTCTTGCAAATTTAATGTTGATAATCAGACATATAAGCAGCCGACTAGTTTAGCCTTTGCCCATTGTCAAGTACTTGTCTGTTTACTTGTAAAAAGATATAAACTGATGCGGACAGTGTTCTGGTAATTGTGTTTCACTCTGCCAAGAGCCTCTGTTATGTTTCTAAGTAAGTTAGTGATCTTTATGCCTTGGCTAAAACCAACCTGAGTTGTGATTTTCTAACCGAAACAATGATTAAGTAAGGTGGGAACTTTTTCCTAGCTCGACTATCAATGCATTTTATGTACATTTAAGAAAAAACGTTGTGATTTACACTACTTTCGAGGTTGATATGGAATCTGCTGACGTCACATTGAATCCATGATTAGCCACACTTTGTGTATCAGAAAAAGACTATGGGTTTGGAGTACAATGACTTATAGAAGATATTTCCAAAGTTACTCGGGTTCTCTAAAGGTAAAAAGGGGAAGGCGGCTTAACACACCATACTATATTTGAGGATGTTCAATTTTTTCGTATGTTACTCTTAATATGTGTATTTTTGGGGGTTTAATTTATTTTTGGATGTACTAGGACGATTCGTCGTTCGGTCTGTGGTGTCAAAAATCATTTGTGATCCATTTTAACGTGCATTTCGAAACTCTTAAATGTGAGTTCTTCTTCAGTCTCTTAATATTGTTATCCTTATTTTGTTCGTGTATGACCTCTAGAATTACATTTGTTCATTTAGTAACGAAACTATTATTGATATATTTGGATCTGAATCCCATCCAGTGTGAGATTGCATATTTGTATTGTTTGTGTTTGGCCTGTTTTCCTTTGTATGTTGTTGAACTCTCTTGTTCTTTACTTATGTGTTTATTTGTTTGTTTTTTTCTCTTTTTCGTTGATCCTTTGCGTTGATTTTGGCTCTTACTACAAGTAATTCATCTTTAAGTTTTGTTTCTCTTCTATGCTATTATTGGTTTTTCAGGGAACAAAAGCTGAAGACGTTCATTGCTTTCAATTATTTTCCATTTCATTGTTAGTGCTATTATATCGTTTGTTCTAATTTGTGAACTGTATTTGGTTGCGTATGTACATAAGTTTTGTTATTATTGATTTTCCCTAGTTTGAGGTACGATTCGCACTTTGTGTGTCCAACTTCCTTTTCTGATTGTGCGATTTATGTGGTCTTATAACCTTGTTTTTGTTTTGTTTTTGTTTTTTGTTGAAAATTCAACTTTCTTGTCAAAGTCTTGGTTATTATTATATGTTGTTACACGGGCATATCTCAGCAATTTACCTTAATTAAACCAGTAAAAATACTTTTTTGGGTCGCATGAGTTTCTGGCTAGATATTGAAATGGTCCGTTATTTTGGTGTGAGTTTTTGTGTCGAGAATTCTCCCTTTATTGTATCGATGACTTTGTAAATCATTTATGACACTTTGAGGAGAATACTCTATTGTAAATTTGAAAGTTCAGTGTAACTTATTGATTTTAGCCATAAATTCACATTCAGCTCAGTTTCTGTTCCCGTATAGATCTTGAAAACATCATCTCTGAATCGTTTCCAAAAGGAAAGTCTGCTTCTGTGTAGTTTAATGACCTCAATTTCAAGGTTGTAGAATGTTGTATCAGCGATTTCCGGAGAAACTGGTGAACCCAGGCTACAGCCACAAATCTGTTGATAAACGTTTCTGTTAAATTCAACCGTGTTATGTTGCAGAAATATTGTTAGTCATTCTTTAGTGGAACGCTTCGATCTTTTCTTTATATTTTACAGCTGTAATTGATAGTTGATACTGAATCAAGTGCGTTTGTGACAGCTTGCTTCAGTTTGTGGAATATTTGTGTACATCGAGATTACATCCAGAGTGACTAATAATGCATTATGTTGTATTGTTATCTTGCTTAGTTTGTTGGTAAAGTCCGTTGCGTCTTTAATGTACATTGGCTAGTTTTGTACAATCAGTTTTAAGAAATAGTCTATCTTATGTATTCCGATATTTTGTGTGTGTGGGCTAGAGCAGCCATAAATAATTTGGACCGTGACAACAAATGAATTTTGCTGATGCTGGTGACTTTTTTGAATTTTTGGAGTGGATACTGCGTTGGTGTGCATATCAGGTGTATTCAAGGATCATGATATTTGAACGTATCATTTGTCTATATGTTTATTTTTGTACATGTCCGTGTAGTTTTCTGGTTGTGTTGTCGCTGTCATTTACGTGCACTTTTGTATTTGGCTTAAAAGTCTGTGACTTTCTTCAATGTAATCTGTTTAATTTGATATTGCTATTCCATTTCCCCTGTCTTTATCGAATGGTTTTATGGTAATGTTATGGTTCAATTTGATAGTGTTTTAATGGCATTTTTCTGCCTATATTATGTTAGATTTGGTTGTATTGAAATGAATTTCGGAATTTTCCAGGGATAAATTTTAAGCCTCTATTCAATGTTATTTCAGGAGTTAACACAATGGAACTAATTTGGGATAATTGGATGGTGACGTAATGTCGATTTAATCTTCAAATGTAATCTAATCTGCTTTTCTTTTATATTACACACTTGTTTTTATGAGTAATTTGCGATACTACAACATTCAGCTATATGGCACCGAGCATGTACACTTTTCAGAAATTCGCAAAATATAAAAATGCAATTATCCCAAATTAGTTCCAATCGTGCTGTTTATATTCCAAGAGATATTTTAATACATTTAGTGTTCTAAGGGATTTGTATTTGGTACGCCTGTTTGCGTCTTATTTTTTGTTTGTTTCTTTAATTAATTCTTTTCTTTTGCTTCCATTATCAGAGAAGATTTCCTCAATCTGTTAAATTTTCTCTGTGTGTATTTTGAATATGATGGCGGCCTGGCCATCGTATTTCAATGGTAGTTCTTTGGCTGAAAAATTTGGTGGCCCTGAAAAAGAGCCCTTTGGTTTGGTTTGGGGAAGTAGTTTTTTGTACGTAACAACTTATATTTTGAGTTTATGTGTAAGTTGTTATTTGACTCTCTTCGAAACGTCCGAGGAGCTTCTTTGCTTGTTGTATTTGGTCTCTTTCTGTTAGAGATTGTATTCCTTGTAAGACTGTTGTGGTATTTTCGTTTGCCAGTTATTGGACCGGTTATATTTGTGTTCGGGCACGTGTATAATTTTGAGAGAGCTGTATGAAACACGGAGCCTACTTTTACCTCGTTGTAGACTTTTTGTTTCGCCATAGTGTCCCAACACTGTGTCCAAAATTATAGAAGACGAAAATATTAAACATATTACGAGTAACATAGGAAAACACCAATTCATTTAGCATTCATTGTAGCATTGTTTATAATCTACTTTGGTACAGTTCAAGCTTTCCTATAAATTTGGTTTATGTGTTAATTTATGCAAATGAGTATTTAAATTTATCCATCTATGATTACTAACCTTTTTTTAGTTAAAGCACTAATAGAAATGTGCTTTTACTGGCAGACTTTACCAATATAAAGCCTACTTCTACTGCTTCCAATGGTAATTTGCGATAATTTTGTGTTAATTTATGCAAATTAGTATTTAAATTTATTCATCTATGATTATTAACCGTTTTTTAGTTGAAGCACTAATAGAAATGTGCTTTTACTGGCAGACTTTACCAATATAAAGCCTACTTCTACTGCTTCCAATGGTAATTTGCGATAATTTTGTGTTAATTTATGCAAATTAGTATTTAAATTTATTCATCTATGATTATAAACCGTTTTTTAGTGAAGCACTAATAGAAATGTGCTTTTACTGGCAGACTTTAACAATATAAAGCCTACTTCTACAGCTTCCAATGGTAATTTGTGATAATTTGGCGGCCATTTTGTTTATGCTAATTATCTAAAATTGCTCAATACTGACAGAGATCCAGTAACTATTTTTGTCACTTTGGTTTCTTGACTAGCAAAATCCGGTTTAAAAAAAATTAAGACCCTAAAACAAGGTTCAGGACAAAAAGTGGATTTGGCTGCCGGACTATTCAGCTCATGACAGGCTGACAAACGGTTTGTTGACCCGTGTTGGCGCTGTTGTTTTATGGGTTAAACAATTTTAAAACGCCATTCCAACTTAAAGATTACACAGGAATTTTATTGTAAACAGTTTGAGATTTCATAAATTGATAACTTCAGAACGATGAAGAAAACCAGCAAGACATTCACAGTAACAGACAATTTTTTTCGTTGGTTTTAAAGTGCGACCAATACGTGTTATGCAAACCGTGGCGCCCTGTAATCAAACAAACCGGGGGTATGACTGATAATTACCAGGTTGGTAGCGATCGTCCTGACGGGGTCGTATTCATTGCAGATGCCTGCATTGTTGCATACAATGTCAAGTCGGCCAAATTTCTTTTTTATATCCTCGAAGGCAGCTGTAGAGGTGTGATAGAGACATATTGTTTTTTATTAATTCAAGGATTCACATAATGAATAGAAAAAGAGAAGAAGCTATATAAACGTTATAAAATTGACAACATTGTGAGGAAAAAAAAATAAAAATCCGTATAAAATCTAATACAACATTGGATGGAGCTATGTAGAACATATTTGATATTCATATTTTTCAAATTTCTCAAAAGCGTTAGGTGCCCTATAGCTGAATGTTGCAATGTTACAAATTACTCATAAAACAACTGTGTTACTTAAAAACTTAAAAGAAAGCAAATGAGTTTACACTTGCAGTTTAAACTGACATTACTTCATCATCCAATTATCCCGAATTAGTTCCAATCGTGGTATATATGTAACTTCAACGACAGGGAAGTAATTCAACTGAGGTCTTCAAACTCACATTTAGTTGTTCGTTACTGGTGACGTCACACTTCACAAAAACGATCCTCTCATCCCCAAAAGTCTTCTGAAGCGAGGCTGCAACCTCTTTTCCGTTGATCGGATCGATGTCCACGATGCCAACTCCCTAAAGCGAGACGAATATGTTCATAAGAAAGTTGAAATTAAATGACTTGAACTTTTTCTCAAATTTTCCTCGAACAGAATTTCATCATTCTCTTTAAAAATAAAAAAATCGGGGGTCGCCGTGTGAATTTTGGACCAAGTGAAACAAATTACCTAATATTTAACTATGTTTGAAATTCAAAATGAACCTCATGATTGTGTTTTCCCTATTTGAGAAAATAGAATTCCAGATTTTCACAAAACAAAGCCTGCGAAATTGTATTTACCAAGAATATATAAGGCTCAAAATGAACCCCACAAGTGGTGGACCATAAGGTTATGGTACACACGTAAGAGTGTTTAATTAGCATATTACCCGTCGCTGTATTGTGGTCATTATTACGTTTACTACATATAAATAAACAACTGTAGTTGTACTGGGTTATGGTGACGGCATTACAAACTTCTGGCTGTACAAAGTGCAATTCATAACGTTTGACATGTCTTTAGTACATGTAGTTTCATTTGTTAACACTTACAGGGGCTCATAATTGCATAAGAGGCACCATACAAGCCATGAATATCATCATTCAGTTGCAGTTTTCGGCGTGCCCTTCAGGCAGGTAAGTTTAATACATCAGAGATATGTTATCAGAGATATCTGGATGTTTGCAATTTCAAAGTCTGTTTTGCAAAGCATGTTAGTCATTATGAAATCAGGATTCTTGTACAAAGCATAACAAAACTTGTATTAGAGAGCAACATGCTTCGTGTCAAATATTTGACAATATATTGATACTGTAACAGTAACATGTTTTAGAAAGAGACAATAACAAGATATTTTTCTGTCTCATGGATGCAACTATATTCCTTCCTGTTACAAGTTTTCAAATAGTTTTATTTAAATTTCCATTGGTTAAAATCGTTACGAAATCGTTTACGAAAACGACAAAAATCAA